>NC_081443.1:3442965-3458767 GCF_007210705.1 Tigriopus californicus
TCTAGCCGAGAAACATGAATTGCTTTACTTGAAATATGAAAGTAATGAAATTTGCTTGAACAAACAATAGCGACGTCTTGTCATGCTTATGTTGGCATATCTTTGCCAGGTAAGAGAGAACCCACTGCTGTGCAAAAACTGTAAGGACTGTCTGCAAACTATCAAGCGCTCTTTCTTTTATGTTGATGTGTTATATTATGGAAGTAGTGATTGAAGGCACTGACCTTCGATTTTCGAGTCATGAGGGGCTGCTGCCAATCCATAAGCAAGCTTGCGACTTCATGGGATGAGGCATGTCAATTCTGACTTTTGTTTGCATACGGGTCCGGACTTTAGAAGATTTCCATGAATTTTGTGTCGGGAAAACTTCCTGAATTGCCAACTGAGAGATTGTCAAACTAAAGCAACCACCCGAGGAGTCATCACGATGCTGATAGAGTTCTTTCACATTTTTCAACGTTAACAAACAAGAGCCAAAATGAGGAGTCCTCATGACTATTATTTGAGCCCGATGAAACAGTTACACTCGTCATTATCGTGTCCTTATTCTTGGGTTCCCCTTAACGCTCACTTCCTTCAGATCAAATCGCTAAATGGGTTCCAGTCTCAACCAGGCCAACCATCACTGAGAAAAAATCCTGCCTTCTTCAAAGAAGCTTCAAAGGTTCTTGGAATGCTCGAATCCGATCGTTGTCTGTGAGTTTCAAAAAATCGATTAGACAACGCCATGGAGGCAATTGGTAACTTCCAAGATGATCCTCTTTTCAGCATAAGCCAAAAAAGCCAAGTGCCATAATGGCTTGTGCATGCACACAGCCATGTTCTAGGGACATCCACCCACCATAGGGATTCCGGGTTTGAAGACGATGCCATTAGCTCTGCGTTACGAGATAATCAATCCTCAGTTGCTGTTGTTGTTGTTGTTGTTGTTGGAGAAGAAGACTTGTCCTGTTATTTCAATTGGCGCCATGTACATAGGACAGGAATTTGCAAAACGTGATGACGAAGCACGGAAATTCAAGATCAACCCCAAAGATCACCATCTCATTAGCTGATTGAGGAACTCTCAATTAGTGGGATCAATTTACTGGAAATATTCGCTTCTCGTCTTCCCCAAAAGAGTTCCAAGATCGACATCGATGCCACTTCCGCGACCTTTCTACAATGATGATTTATACGTGTTCAATGTGCTAGGTTTTTGCTCGAGCCAAAAGAAAAGATTTCAAGGCAATTTTGGCGTGTTGTCAACTCGTAATTAGCATTCGAACTAACAAATCATCCAGGAGCATTGTACAGTGCAGCAGGTCCTCGATCGTGGCTTTTGGCAGCATAGAGTAAGTTCCTTGAAATGAATGGTTTCGACTTACCCTCTGGAGCAAAAAAAACGAAGAAGACAAATTGTCACTGATCTTTGCTCCATTTTCAGTCAAATCCCTGACGGAAATGAATTCATCAGTGGGAATCTTCAATTTTTGCAGACCTTCAACGCGTTTTAAGTGCACTATTCAAGGTCTACCAGACCTCAGACGACCTTCAATACCCAGCCATACTCATAAGAGCTCTGATTTTAAGTAACCAAATTTTAAAATGAGAAAAGGAGCTGTAGACGAGTCGTAATTGTCAAATATTCGAGCGGGTTCTTATCCTTGGCAGCTCGAACAAAGCAACTTTCGAGAAAATCGGAATTCGAAGTGAACTAGCTCATTTTTGATTGCAATGAAAATGAAGGAGACATTAATCTGGGGTTTCGAATTCTGATGAGATTTGACGTCGGGAGTTCTATCAATGCGTCGAAGTAGTATTTGTATGATGTGGCTTCAAGTTCATTGTCATTCAGACGCGTGTAACAGATCCTAAAAGTGGTTTCTCCTTGCGCGACGCCAAAGCCCCCCAAAACTCTCATGTCACTTGAGTGACAATGATAACTCCATGGTTTTCGCCTTGAATTTGGCAGGCCCTACTTTGTGGCGTTTCCCCATTTCCTTCATGCTCACACATGCAAATTTTTTTTTTATTTTTTTGAATGACAAATGCCGCCGTGATCGAACTTGCGTCATTTCCTTTGGCTTTGGCTGAAGAGTTCTTAGCCGGACTTTTGAGTCAAAAATCTTTGAGTTCAATTATCATTTGGGGTTGGGATCTGGCAATAGACTAAAAAAATCATGATTTTTTTCTTCTTCTATGTGTGTGTGAAGGGGAGAGATCTGACGAATAAAACCAGAGATAGAGAGAGAAAGATCCCTGCCAAAGCCCGGAATAAACGATGAATAATGATTGTGTCCTGAAGTCACGACCATTCATGTAAATTTCGTCATTTCACTCCGGAATCAGGAATGTCACTCTCAGAGCTCTCGAAAGAAAATTACTTGTATTGATGCATGATTTTGCCCAAAATGTTCAGAGGGTGGTCTCTTTATGCCTTTTTTTTAGTTGGTTGTTCATGGTGGTTGTGTTTTTTATGGAAATGGACACGACACGGTGTTTTATGCTGAGAACACAAAGGCAACATGACCAACAACTTTGGCAAACACTTGAATGCCTCAAAATGGTTTCATTGTTTCATTTTTCACAATCACCCGGTGTCCATCAAGAAGATGTTGCACACTGTCGGAAATAATTCTTAAATACTGTTCATACCATTCTTGTTCCAATCTCGCCCTCCGATTACATCATAGCCCATTTGTCATTTGATGCTTTTTTGAATCAAGTGCTGTTCTTCGCTCGATAGCGTGAAAAATGCTATTCTTTAGGCAGATCTAACAATGGGTAGGTGTCAACTGATCCCGTCTTGCTATTGTACCAATGAAAATTGTCACCAATGCAGTCATTCGTATCTTACCGTTTGCGTGAGACCAAAACGTCGTTGCTAATTGGGCACCTCAAGCAATTCTGTCAGTGAGTTGTGCCCAAAAGAACAACAGCGTGACCAATTTGCGTGCAAATAAAACGTCAACAACGTGACTAATCTTCCCTGATTCTGGACCAAAGCCATCCCTATATTTGCGATCAAATCCTGAAATGGTCCTGATTATAATCCTTCTGGTAGAGGGGAGACAACCCCTCATTTGGGCTTGCTTGACTTTGTACTTTGGCAATTTAGGGCGCATTCATGACCAGAATGCCATGGCAATTGAGAGAAGAAGCGCAGCAGCCCTTTGACACCATGATCAAGCCTTCTCGGCCGTCTAAAGCGTCGTTTGTGACGACCTTGTCCAAATGGCAACGTTCCATTGCCTTTTCAGACCCTTTTTTATTCTTTGCATACCATTGTTCTCTCATTATCCTTATACAGAGAGACCATCCATGTTCATGATCATCTCAATTGTAACCCGTGGATGTGTGCCATGAGGCCTGGCCATATTTCAACGCCATCCATCCATCTATCTATCCATCCATTCACTATCTATCTATCTCTCTGTCTTTCTCATCCCCACTCGTAAGCATGTTCCACACCGTCTTCATTCTACATAGGTTCAATCGGATCAAACTTGTACGTACGTGCGTATGAAGTCTACATTCAGTACCCTCTGGTAGTACAGAGAAGGTTCTGTATTTTGTGGCATTGCTCAACATTCTCGCACTTGAAAGCCATGCAAGCAAAATATCGTGATTTCCACGACAAGTCTTGGTTTGGCAATGCCTCCCCAGATCACTTCATCCCAGAAGAACAAGAAGAGTTAGTTGGAGCTATCTGGAATGATGGTTGATTCGTCAAGAAGCTTGGAAGTCGCTCTCTTTTCGCCTCGTGAAACAATTTGTCAAAGCTTCTGTTACTCAAGTCAATCGGAGAAAGATGCGAGTGCCATCATCATCTTCATCATCATTATCATCATCTTGCACGAATAATTATCCTTTGCCTACTTGCATCACGGTAGTGTGGCTGGGTTTGCTGGGTTAGCTCGTTCGTATGAAGTTGAACGACTTTCACCGACTTTATTTTGTTCTTTTAACAATCGGAAACCGAACTAATGGTAATGTCAAACGAAAGTTGCTCTGTCATTTAATTCAAGCAAGATTGAAAGCCTCGAAAGATATAAATTTGCCAAAATAAATGTCATGCGATACCAAATAATCTCGTAGGCATGGACACAGCTCATAATTCATGTACCGGTATGTTACGGTGTCTTTTAAAAAAGATTTTTTTTTTCCTCGTCAGGGATTAGAATACAAGACGGGTAAAGCCTTTGAAGTTGAGGAAATGTCAATTTGGCAATCATGTTTTAATTGTCCTGGAGTTCTAAAAGGTCTCCCGGGTGGAAGACTCAGTCTTTCAGTCATAATGAATGACAAAGCGTGATTCTGTCAGCAAGATATTTTCTTCCACTCGCTTTCTTGCACAAAAAGGCAGTATTTGAAGGGAGAAGCAAAACAAAGGCGTAAATTTGCTGATTGGTGATGACCACTCCCAATGGCAGATCTTGTGGATGAACTATGTTATACTCACTTCCTGTGCTGGAGCTCTCATAAGATCGATGTCCAAAGCAAAAAGTGACGGAGGCACTCTCTCTGCCCAACCAACCAACTCTAGTATTATTCATCAATTATCACCGACAACAACGACATTTTTTATGTCTTTGGTGAGTAGCTTCGTTTCACACATGCCTGCTTTTTAAATCTTCTAGACGCTGTAAAATTTGCGGTTATGTTCAAATTTGACGATTCCATTGCCTTTGCATCTGCTTTTTGTACCGCAAAACTTGTTTGAAACAACCAGGCATAATTGGGGATCAGTAAACAAGTCAATAGTGAACTTGTCCGAAGCCCATTGTCATTGTGTAAAGTAGGTTACGCCTGATAAGTCTAAGATGCACTTTGTGGACAAGGCACAGAATGACACGAGGATTTTCGCAGATCAACCAACCAACCACTTTGACTCATCTTCACGATTCAAAATGATTGCCTCGTTAGTCGACGTCCGCCTAACCTTTCGCCAAAGATTCGATTGTCTTCCTTGTCAAAACTCTTTTAGCTCAGCTATCCTTTAATTTTCAAAGATCATACCAATTCCTAACGCGATCAAAGGGGAACAAAACACTTGTCCCTGTCAATCAAGTAACTTCTCACCTTTCGCATCCAATCGCGCACCATTTGATCTTGTGGTGCAGAGTTTCAGGTTAAAAATCGGTGACTTTTAGAAGTTGGCCACGGATCTTTTTCCAACAGGTTTGAATCTTAACTCTAGGCTTGTAATGATTTCCACCTGCTTCCCATTGTTTCGATTGATTAATAAGAGTTACTTGCGAGATAGTGACCCACGCAACGTTCAACGCTGATTTCAGACGGTTTCTGGACAAATTGAAATTTACAGTGATTTGAATAGTTGTGCGGACTGCAACTTCTTGTTCCATTCTACCCTTGAAATAATGCATAAGCGTAGCCAAATTAAGATAAAACACATAACACCCTTTCATCGATTGTAGTGACTGTAGATGCTTAATGTGCGTTTTGGGAGCACCTTCAAGCCCTCGAGAACCAGGCTAGTTAGAACAATGAAGTCCAACTCTCTTCTTTCTCGGGCTCCTTCATTGTTCAATTTGCTGCCTTCAAATATTTGTAGGGCGTATGTAGGCGTTGATCCAGTAGCAGGATCTAAGTCAGACTTGGACAAGTTCTTGATCAAAACACCTGATCAACCCTACATTCAAGGGCTAGCCAGATCCGCTAACTAATTCGTTGGTGCATCAAATATTATCTGAATATTAAATCAAGTAAAATTAATACCTTTTTCCGTCTTGAACTGCTGGGGATCCCATTCCCAGTAGTGGTAAGGAAGTCTGCAAAAGAGAGGGAAAAAATCTAGACCACCAATAGTTTACATGTATTGACAAATTCACCAAGTGCAGGCTCTATTCGTTAGCTCCCTTGAGCCATTCATTCAAGGGGAAAAACAAAAAGAAGACAGTTGTCACTCTGTAAAGGGTATTCACAAAACGTCTTGGATGCACCGTGTGCCCCCCTCGTGCTTTTCCCCTCTCCCTCCTGAGGGAAGCTGGGAAACACGAAGGGTCTTTTGTAGGTCCGAGCCAACGGATGAAGCAGCTGACTTGTCATCCTCTGAAGGGGAAGACGCGAGTGCATTGACGCATGCTCGTTCAACCAACGGAGGAACGAGTTCGAATGTTTTGAGAGGAAGTCGATAAGGAGGGAAGTGAACTTCAGTCGAGATTTGGTGTGAGACATAATGAGATGTGTGGTTGTGTGACTCAGATGAAAAGTGGTGTCGTCTCGGTAGTGGTTGTCATGTGTTTATGTGGATTGGATGAGAGGAAGTGAAACTTGATTATTAGGAGAGACAAAATTGCCGAAATCTTTGACGTAAGGATGGAGAGAAAAATTCGAAACCGTTATCCCGCTTATCAATCCCGGGGTGAAATGTACTCCATTTTCAAGGGTAAGACAAAAGCAATGGTGTGTTCACAGTCATTGGATAATAGAGTAAGGCCCACGATGCCATCGATGGACGAGAGTGTCTTTTTCGGTAATTAACAGCTTCTCAGAGCTTGTTACCCCTCGAAACGTAATCACAAGTAATCTCCTAAACATCTGACGCGTTCCAAATCGGGATGAATTTGTTTTCGATTGCAACTACCATTTAGTCGGAGAGCAAGCGGGATCTTTGTATTTTTACCGACTGCTATTTGTGACTCGTGTCAGAATTGGTGGGAAGTGTGATTGATTTGCTCAAATTTGTAAGCTCCACAAAACAACATGTGTTTCGTCTTCGTCTATGCTCCTGCACAATAATCGTCTTCTTCGTCTCCTTCTTTGGCATGATGATCCCCACGTGCATCTTCCATTTACTTCCTCCGGAGAGATCTCCAAAATAGATCAGGTCTGAAATCTATTGATCTCAAGTGGCGTGAACTCCTCGAGAAAGTTCCTCTAAATGACACGGTGTTTTTCTTTCATGCTCATTCCGATTGCAAGCCATCCACCACGGTAGATTTATCTGCGATCTTTTGTTTCTCAGTGGAGATTAGATTATCCCGAGATCACAGAATGGAGGCCATTGATCACCAAGAACCCCCCTCGAGTGTTTAGCAATTTTCTCGTATCTCTCCTACCACGATTTGCGCGCCTGATATGTGCCAAGTAATGATCACATAAAACCGTCCACTCGATGTCTTCGGCAAATAATCATCATCGTCCGGGGCTTGGGCTTTTCTGGACGATTTAACCTTCAAACCTTGGGGATAATTGATCAAGCTCCAATTTCTGTCATCGGAGCCCTTGCAGGAATCATCCTACTTTTTCTTGTCAGAGCCGACGACTCGTCTGTGAGTTTCGCATACATACCTGTACAGTCCTTTTAATCTTTAGAGATTGGGGATTGGCGTAAAATGAGTTTTGCCCACAAGGAAACTACCAAATTGGATGCATTGTCCATCCACTCTGGTCAGCCTTATCCGCTGAATACGTTTGCAATTCAGCTCGAGTTATATCGTTACTACTCTTGCATGCATTCATGTAAATACATATACATACGTATACGAAATCAATCTCAACGTGAGGGTGTTGCTGGTCTGAAAGGGGTTTTTAGTTGGCCTCCAAAGACAACATGACAAACTGGGCGAACTTGACCTTCAGTACCCTAAGCGAAGTCCTCCACTCCTCCTACCTTCTCTATGGGTGTCTCTCTCGTTCTTGGTATTGACTCATACGTTAGGGTAGACCTGACTCCACTATGAATGCTGGAAAAACGAGGAGGAGGTTGAGAAAATATTGGCAAAATTTCCCTCCCCAAAGCAAATAAGCCGTCAGATGTTGATGATGTATCCGGTGGATACGCACCCACAATAGTATGGCGGTTCGTTTGTTGGCGGAGACTGCAACGGAAGCAGGATATTGATTTTTTCCAACACTCATCCTTCCAGAATCTAGACCGATATCCTCTGATCTTTCGACCGTAAAAGAAGGTTCATCTAGATTTGTTTGGCATTGAAAAAAATGACGTCTAGATGTCGAACAAGGCGAAGCAACTTGTTTCTGAACAGTGTCCAAAAAGGTCATCACTTATTTAGGCCAGTTTTCGTCTTCTTTTCAAAGGAGAAATGGAATGCGATACTTCATTGTAATGAAAAATTCCTTGCCATGCGTCACTGTCATTAAGGTTTTTTGTTTGAAACGACCCTCTGTGCGGTCTGAACAATTCGACTCAATGGCAATAGACAGAAATGGAGGTGTCGCAGTGTGCTTTTTGTGTTTATTTGCCGATAAACTTAGATGGCCAGGAGACGTCTAGGAGGCGACTGTTTTTGGGACAAGGAGCAACGGTGTTCTTTTGACAGCCATTGTGTCTAAACGGTCGGTGTAATTTCATATTATCGCTGAAATCCTCAACGAAGTTTCCCATGTGCCAGTTTTTTGGCTCTTTCTGAGTTCTGGGATTGAATTCAGTTAATCTTTCTCGAGGATAATTGCATGATAATCGCCCCTTTGGACCAAAGACAATCCAACTGTTCTTGTCGTCGCTTCTTTTTGGCATTGCACTTTTGTTCCTTTCATTCGTTGAATTGGCCCCAACTGTTTTTATCTCTCAGAGCTCTAGACGTGATTCCCATTTACGGTTTGGGATTACCAAATAGTACACGAATGTATCACAACATTTTGGAGCTCAATGGATAACCAGATGGTTATATTACGGAGCCCGAAACACTATCCCGTTTTTAAAAGGCTTTCAGAGCGGCAGTACTTATCCAATTTCTTACGGTTTTCCCCCTTTGGTTCAATGGAGTTTTTGAGGGATCTTAAGACGGAAAAGAGTATTACAACCGCATTGGATGAATGAAAAATGTTCATCCAATGCGATGGCAGTATTGTTTCTCATTCGTTGATATCAAATTTTCTGTCATTCAACTTTCCTGTCCTGAGGTGCTTAAAACTATCACTTTCTGATCTTGAGGTCATTCATTCCCTTGTGTGTGTGTTTTAAATAAACCAGTTTTCTCAAAGTCGCATGCTTTCGTGTCATTCTCTTGTTGGCTAGCGTGAGTAGCATTATTGGTCGGTTTCTGAATGCAATCTTGATATTCAGATTTAAAAACTTTGACAATGAATCCGGAAATCTCGATTTTATGATTTGTAATTGCGATTATCAAAAACAGTTTCAAGAGATCCTTTTAATCCATCTGGTCCGCCCAAGGTCCTTTTCCTTGATACATTCATGACGATGAAGGTGACTAATTGGCATCATCAGCGAGGTTCACAAGGAGCCGATCTTGACTGTACGAGCCTGTCCAGTGTTCTATGAACTGCTTTGTGATCTCTTTGAGATGACAATCAATTCCATTCCTTTTGGGAGGCCTCCTTCTATTTCTCTCAGCTTTGCACGTATGAGCCAAAAGCAATTGTTTTATTACTCTGAAATTAATGGGATTGCTTCTTCCAATTGCCAACTGGTTGCTGGGCGCCAGGCAGGCATCCGGCTATCGGATCAATAGACCATTTGTCAGGAATATTGCCCAATATCAATTGCCAGATCGAAACCGCCCACTACCGAGAAACAACTTCTCATCACATTTTGAACTTGGCCATGAATCAACCAGAAAAATACCGTAAAAAGACAACGTTATCGTCAGCTTTTCTCCGTTATCTCAGGTGAAGAACAAACCTGTCCTGTTAATTTTACCCAATCCCAAAAAATGGAAAATGGAAAACCTCCCAAACTCTGAAAGCCCATTTTCATGGCCGTACTTCTCGTTTCTTTTACTTCAGGTATATCCACATGGGGCAAACGCGTGGGTCGGAAGTTTGACCAAATTAAACTGGGCGATGAGCGGCTCCAGTACGCAGTGAACGAACCCCCAAACCCTTCATCGCCTTCTCAAGTTCCGGCTTTATCACCCGCCTCTCAAAGGTCTGATCGGCATCTCGCCAATAACCATCATCATAATCATCGCCATCACAACCACCACCACCACCATCAAGATCATCATAGTAGTTGTTCGGAATTGGTTTATCATTACCATCAAGAGGATACAATGATGAGGGGTGGTTACTCGCAACCCGATTTGAAGCCACGCCCCTCAGCTCATGTGAAACGGCGAATCAGCCGAGTGGAATCACTTCGAAATTTATTCTTCAATCGCAATGGCTCGGCACAAAACGAGATGAAAAAGAAACTCCTTTTGAAGAAACGTGCTCGATCGGCAGAAAAAGTGGAGAAGGTAATTTTTTTTCCAACTATTAGCACTTACCACTTGGCCACGCAGACGGGGGGGGGAAGGGAAGCTCTGTATTTGGCGTGCACACTTGTACAAGTGTGCAATCTGCAAACATTTGCCATAAAAATGTCTGCACGCATGTTTCGATTCAATTCTCTATTGGAGGACCTAAGGGGCCGGGTTTTTTTTAGCTGCGCGCTAAGTTGGGATTGGATCACTCGCTCTGTGATGAATACAACGTAGGCACTGGGCACACTAAGTCGTATTGAAAAAGAGTCAAGCTGTCAATTTGGAGCACTTAGGCATGGCATGTTAAGCACTTGTCCAAACTGTGATTGTCAAATTTTGAAATTCGTGAGAACAACATTAGCGGCTTCTGATGCAATGGCCAAAACGAATCTCTCGCAACACAAATTTGGTTATTTCAAGGCCCTTGACCGGGAACCATTCGGCATCTGGCACAAAACTTCCTTTTTTGGCATTCTAAGTGAACCACGTTTTTCTTTGTAGGTGGACAAAGCCATTGGAACTGATTGCGACTTTCTGAGTGAGGACGATTTCATGAACTTGGCGCGAGTCGTTTGGACATGAGCTATGACTCGGTGGACATTGACTCCATTTCCCAGATCAGTGCCATGGACTCGGCATCGCAAACTGGAGGGTCCATGATTGAAGGCTACAGCAAGTTTCACTTGCAGTCGAAATCATTCAGCTCGGATTCAAACATCCCCAGATCAGTCAGTGTGGGAGAGTTGACCAGCACACAAGGATCCCAAGCCATGATCCCGAGGAGAGCGCAATTCCCGTATGCTTACATCCGATCCAAGCTTTCGGTCTTGCCCGAGGAACAGGCGGGACAGTTATCTCGAAGAGAGTCCATGAATCAAAACGATGGCGAGCCCTATCGGATTCAACGTCAACAAGAGGATGATTTATCGGAGAGCGTGTCTGTTACCACTCAATCAGAGGTGGGTCCCCCATCCTCGAATGATTATCCACAATCTGGATCCCATCCCAGCTTAAGGATGAGGAAAATGGCCCTTCGCAGAAAACGCAGCCTCTCAGTGGCCGATATTCCAGCTCCCAATGGTTTTACCGACTCGCGTATCCGGGGAGCTCAAACTATCACGCATTTCAAGTCTGAAGAGTCCGGATACGATTCTGACACAACAAGGAAGAGCTCTCCACGTGGTTCTCTTAAGAATGATCCCAACATGGTTCCCGCATTTGGGAGCACGGGAAGCAACACTGACTTTGATGAATCGTCCGCTTCATCCGGCTCAGGTCGTGAACACAAGGAGTTGGACGACGTTGACTCGGCATCTTCAGGCTCAGAGGACTCAGGTGCTCCTTCGACAGGCACGAAAACTGACAGTCAAGAGGATTTGAAGAACAACTCATCGTCATCATTGATTTCTAAGAAGAATAAAGATGAATCCATGGGCGGAAAGCGGCCAGAGATCAAGAAACCCCCGAGGAAGAGTAAACTCCCCGAGGCCACGTTCAAAACCACAAATAAATCAAATCAGTCATTCCCATCCGACAGCGGATCTGGGAGAAGATTCAAGAAAAATGGCGAGGGTGCAGATGACGGGGTGCAGTTCGATCAGGGTAATAACCACTCTGACCACATCCCGTCTGCATTACCCTCACTCACCAGCAAAAGGTTCAAGATGCTTCGCTTGAGGAATGAAGATAACGGGGATTTAGGAATCGTGATCAGCAAGAAAAGACACCCCCAAAAGGGTACAACTGGTTACATCATCGCACACATTGACGAAGAAGGCCTGGTGGAAAGGTACGTTTGAGAGAATGAAGGCATTTATTCCTTTTTTTTGGTTCATGCTTTTCCGACATCATGATATTCATCTACAATTGCATCTCTCTTGGTTTAGGGATGGCCGATTCCAATTAGGTGACGAGATCATCAACGTCAACGGAAAAAGTTTGCGTGGCTTGAGTATGGACGAGGCCCGGGGACTGCTTCGAAATTGTGGCTCTGAAGTGGATATCATTCTGGCCCGAGACCCACTAGAGGGTGGAGGAGATCCGCCCCCACACAACCAAAGCAGCCCCCAGGCCCCGAATCCAGCCATGGTTTCCGCTCCGACTCCAGTGGAGCGGAGAAAACGACGGAAATTGCCTCACATTGAGCGGCCTCGATCTGCGCCCATCCATGACTTTATGCGAAATGGCGGTCATACCGGTAGTGTTCACAGTATAAACGAACCCGAAAACGGCGGCATGAAGACCGTGATCAAGATTGGACACACCAGTGATCGAATTGAAACCCATCACAAAGACAGAGGTGTGATCAGTTGCGTGGACACGCCCCTCATCACACCAGCCCAATCGGTCGAGAACTTCTATTTTGACCCGAACGACGACACCTACTCGGTGGTGAGTTCTCAATGTAGTGAAGCCATCACCAACAACCATCACCAACGTTCAACCTCGGGGGGCCGATATTGTGTTGAGACGCACAGCGTACCTACCACGCCCACGCCTTTGGATCAGCGCAAGGGACGAGGGCCAGTTGAAAGACGGCAGATGAAGGCCAGCTTGATTCCGCGACGGCCCAAATCATTGGCAATGCAGATCCTGACCATTGATTTTGAAAAGGGTCCCGGGAAGAAAGGGCTGGGCTTCAGTGTGGTGGGCGGAATCGACTCGCCCAAAGGAAGCATTGGTATATTTGTCAAAACCATCTTCCAAGTTGGACAAGCTATTGACCAGGGCACTCTCAAAGAAGGTAAGTGCTCGCCTTTTCATTTGAAGTCAATGGCGTCGAATGGTTAAGCCAAGATCAGACTAACTGAGTCAGAGCTTCACAAAGAGGTTAAGTAAACTATGGGATGAGGGTGCCCTTTTTTAGAGCATCAGGGATTGATTGACGTATGGAGTGAGGCCTACAGTTGGCACCTTTTTTGTAAGTGAGCTATTCGATCATTGCCTACCCTTGAGAAATGACTTCCAATGTTTTGTACTGTACAATCTGTTCGTGTCGAGTAGTGACTTGTGTGCAGTCAATAACCATTCCCGCGTGGTCGTTTCTCAGAATGTTCTTTCGTGAATTGTTTCTACCGTTTGAAACCTCCTTCTCCTCCTCCTCCTGCCTTTGAATGAAGCGGAAGCAAGTGTTTTTGTTCAAATTTCCATTCGTCATTTCCATTCTAAGAAGCTCTCTTGATTGGCATCAAGTCAAAGGTAGCTTTTTCAAGAAATCCACCGTCCGATCAATCAAGCCCAGGAGCAAAGATTTCCAAAGATTTAAAAGATTGGTGATGACCATCCTGAATATCTAAGGATTCCTGAATCCTGACTGGCGAAATGAGATTGTAAAAACTGATGCTTAACTCATTACTCATGCCAACTAATGCGAAAAGAATCGTTGATCGACGCTGGTGCACATTTGGTGGCAACAAGTGCATGCACACATTAATGGTAAGTTACACCCCCTTTCAGGGGGGTTGGGGCGTTTGAGGATGAGGAAGAGGCGCAAGTGCCTTTGTTGTATGCAATCCTGAATTACGTAGTTCATACCCACATAATTGAATCTGAGACGCCTCCCTTCATTCAGAGGTGTGATTTATGAGACAATGTAATGTCCAGTCAAATCCGAAATCAAACGTCGACCCCATCATAGTAAGGAAAAAAATATCGTGGTTTGGTCGGTCGCCTGACACAAGGTTTAGTTAGACGCTCCAAAGTTGCTACAATCCCAAACTTGTTCAAATCGGCTCAAACCCTCTTCTATTTTGTCTCCTTCGATTGCTGTCGAGGAAGTGGACTTTTTTTGGTGTGTACCCACAAAGCAACTACACATCCTAAGCCAGCTTTATACGGCTGGATATGATCAGCACGTGATGTCTTTTCTCCGTATTACAAGTCGATTGAACTTGACATTCCTTGAGGAGGGCTAAAATGAACGAAGAGTCCTCTTTAATTGCGACAATCATGAGGTGTTCTGCGCGTAGACCGCACTCTCTCAGCGACCTCAAGATTCAGCCAGAGACTTCCGTCTTCATTTTATGGGCAAATGAACCTCGAACAAATGTACCTTTTTTGGCGGATCCCTCAACCAAAACTGGTTACGGTTCTGCTTCTGGAAGCTGTGGAAAATCTTGGCTCGAAATTTGTCTAGCTGTATATTTTTCCATTCCCAAAAGGTGCTATGATTGCCAGTTGAAATGGATGCCTAAAATAGTTTGAAAGAAGGAAAACGCTTACGCCAATCCACGTCAAAGTAGTTATTATTTCATTCCCTCAAGTGTTATGTAATGGCTCAAAGATATGTGCCTTGTCGTGTCCAAACCGAATGGCATCTCTAGATATTTGGAGTTTCAAACCTGCTGACAATTATTGTGGTCATTCTGACCATGACTCGATAGGTATGGGGGGGATTCATCTTCAAATCCCTGGCCATCCGACGACTTCGCTCAATTTAAAGTGGATTAACTCAAGTGGGTTCCTGGTAACTCTACCACCAATATCAGAGAAAGAGCTTCGTTCATCTCGTTCAACGAAGTGAATTCATCCAATATAATGAGCGTCCAAAGCAAGAGCGAATCTCATGAAAAGCTGCTCTCGGGAAACGAATATCCAATTTGAATATCCCCGAAGATGAGCCCTATGTTGACCTTCAGCACTGAAATGATGGAATCTGATGTGGTCGAGATGATGTTGCTTAGTCTTCTTCATCCCATTTGCATTGTCATTGCCGCCACCATTGTGGGATTGTGGGCGGAGGAGGGTGAGATCCTTTTTTGGGTGCAGGAAAACCCTAAGTTCTGAGATCTTTGTAAAGAGCGAGGAATTGAACAATATTTATGTTTTTTGGCCGAAACCTCGAAAGTGAAAAGTCTTTTAATGGCCATATATTGTAAAGATGTTTCATGTTAAGACCATGTAGCATTTCGTATTAGGGATCGATGGTGAACTTTTGAACGTGCTTGAGAGTCTTGGGAATGATTGCAGACACAAAAAACCTTGAAACAACATGTATTGAACGGGAACCCTTTGGTGGGTGATTTATTAGCGTAAACCCTGATATTAAATTAGTAATGAATGGTGGCTGTTGCTGTTGCTGATGTTGGTGTTGTTGTTACCTTTCAAGAACCATCAGAAGATTTTTACGACTTCGGAAGCGGGAAATAGGCTCTCATAATGTTTGCTTGCTTGCTCCCGTTGTTGATGATAATGATGACGTTGCTGGTGGTAAAGGAGGCGAAGAAGAGCAACAACAAATCCCAGATCCGTATGAGTGATATGTGCTATTTCCGATTGAGGCGCTCACCAATAGGCTCTTCCGTGTTTCGCTTTACCTCTCTTTAAGGATGTCTATTGGGATTTTTAGCATTGCTATAAATGTGTTTAAAAGTTCGCACAAAGATCAAATCAATATCAACCCTTTCCAATCTGTTCGGCACTGACTGGATTTGCTCGATTCCAAGTTACGAGTCAGACTCGACAAACATAGTAGACAGTAAGCAAGCACATTTGAATAGGAAATTGCATAAGCATGCTATCATTCAAATTTTCCGTATTAGTGCTTGTGGAACGTGTTTACGGTGTTTCCATTTCCATAAAAGGGTCTTAATTCAGGGATGAACTTAGCTGATGACAAATGCGCAAGTAAT
>NC_081443.1:3458803-3471930 GCF_007210705.1 Tigriopus californicus
GATCATTTTTGTTCCGCTGTTTATGCTTAGAGCACACTTTTCTCATGCCTCGGGTTCAAGGTCTTCGTATCAAGGGAATCGCTTTTCGCGACCTCTTCATACACGATCTAAATCCTTGCTTTTAATGGTTCGTTGAGCACCGAGAACTCATCTGGCACTCAAGCAACCACTTCATTCAGTGATGGTGGAGGAGGACTTCCAAATCCCAAGAGTGAGTTGTTTGTACCATTGATTAATCTGCTAAGGATTGCAAAACAAATCGTGATTCCATATCAGTCCTGGATAAACGCACTCGCCCCAATCCGTCAAATCAAGAAAAGAGGTGGATTACATAAGCGAGGATTGGACCCTGAGGGACGCCAAACATCACATCAACGGATTTAGATCGACCACTAGTTTCCTTGAGTTGGTTGATTGCTTTTATTGATTATGCGCTTAATAGGATACAATACGTAGGATTAAGTGTAGATGTGTTTCAAGTCACATTTTCTTCTGTTTCTGGATACTTCCAAAGGCAAATCGAGATGAGAAATGCCGTTGGTGAAGCATCAAGATAACGAACGCCCGGCAATCGTTGTAAGGTTTGAATTCCAAAAGGTAACCCTGAGAGCGAGTCTATCACGAAATGTTAGACTAATTGGTTCAATTCTGATAACCAGATGAGCCCTTCAAAAGGAGCGAAGAGCAGTCGTTTCCCTCCCCCGCAGAGTTGTCGATAATTATACCCAAGTTTGGCATTCAAGCACATCATCCACATTTGAATTCATTCGACAGGCTGGTTAGTGTATGGTCGGTGGTCGACGCACCAAGACCAAGAGATTGATTTAGGTACAATCTCGTCCAATTTCAAGCTTAAAATCAACAACCCAGAACGTTAATTAATTTCCACCGGCGTTTTTGGTCACATACATCATCCAGAAATTCCGACTTCGTGACCGACGATCAGTTTGAAGAAGAAAATAATTCAGAAACCTGCTTAATGCTAACCTGTCTGCACACAACCACAAGAGCAAAGAACTTGTAGAGAGCAAGCAGATCAGGCCCTAGATAAAATCCTATCTTTTCCAGGTTAGATAGCGGATGAATTCTCACGTATATGTGTATGATATGCATGCCTGTGATACAGTTACACGAGTCTCTGTGACTAGTATAAGACCAAAGTCATGATAAAATCACGCAAATTTTAAAATCTGGCTCCCCTCCTGACTCCATCTCGAACCAAACTTGGAATGTCGTGATCCTACGGCACCTTGATATCAGTGCAAAATGATTTTTCTCTCTCCTCCCTCCCCATTCCAAAACTTTTTGCATTTTAAAAATTGCATATTTTTCTTCCCCCTCATGCACACACAGCAAAGCAAAGGAGAGCATCTTGCAGAACGCATCTGTCCCAAAGATCTGTATGAATTTCGAAAAACTCGATAGTGTCTAAAGTTATTTTGTTGTTCCTCATTCCAGGGGACGAGATCCTGGCCGTGAACGGTTTGGCCCTTCAAGGCATGTCCCATTCTGAGGCCATCTCGGTCTTCAAGAACATTCGCATTGGTCGGGTGGTTCTCCACGTCGCTCGACGAGACGCGGCTGCTCGCAGGTGAGTTCATAAGTACAGTGTGTAAATGAACATGGAGAACCATTTTTTTTCTCAATTCGAACGCCATGCAAAACAGATCAAATGCATTTATTGCCGTTATGAAGTGTGGTTTTGGGGGATTTTTATGTGCAACTAATGATTTGTGGGACATGGCAAATTTGGTTCCACTCAGATGTGAATGAAAATTTGATTGAAAAAACAAAGGTGTTTGAAGATGAGTAATCATGCTTCGGAACCTACTTAAACTTTCATTGAAATCGCGTGTTAAGTCGAAACCTTGCCTTGTACATGCGGACTTTTTTTGGGAGAAACTTTTTTGTTATCCTTATTGTCATGTTTGGATGGAAATGGATGATGGTGCCGAATCGATTGTAAAATTTCTTTTCGTTCAATATGTTGTGATAATCTGATACAATCTTGAACCGGATCTTTTTTCCTTCCTTGCAGAAAATACAAGAGCAATTCGTGCGACGATTTGGATGGATACGAAGAGTGAGTGAGACCCAACGATCCATGGACTGGGTTTCTAACCGATCAGCTATCATCTACTTAATATTCATGCATCAATTGGGATATAACTAGTCTCTTTTTCTTCTCCTCCGGATTCACTTCGCCTTCAAGAAACGATCCCCAACCAACCAACCAACGAACCATCCATTCATAAATCTGTGTGAAGTTGTGCTCCTGATAGGGGGACAATAAATTTTACCGTTCTACACCGATGGTGTTTGTGTACTCACTTTGTTGAATCACTCAGAAATATATGTCATACCAAACTAGCTTTTCTTTCTTTCTCTTTTTTATGGGGTCATTCGACGATGATAATCCCGAAAGATGGCATGTATAGGCAAAAACTGATTTGCATGTATTAGCGAAGGGTCAAAACATATCACGGTTCTCGAGTAATCATTCTCGCTGCAAGTAGGTCAATCAGAAATGAGGCCATTAATCCGCAGCCAGCGACGAAACGAATTGGAGTTCTTCACGGCAATAGCCAACAACAACACGCCATAACAGAGAACCAGGATCAAAATCCAATTATTCCGGATCCAGGACATATCCATCCTGAAAAACAGTGGGAACGTGTATCATTTCCAAAAATCGAGTCGACGTGAAAAAATGTTAGTGAAACAAGTACCATATATGTAGACCTTGATAATAAGAACTTCATAACAATTCATAACATTTCAATAACAAAACTTCATAACAAAAACCCATTTATCATTGCCAATCATTTCCGATCCGTTTCAATTCTGAGGGTCAGCAAAAATAGAAGTCGCAATTCCTAGCTATCTTTTACTATTCTTGATTTGGATAGATCATTTTGGAGTTCCTTCCAAGAATCAATCTTCGAGTAGTTTTGCTTCAGGTAGTTTTGGCATGATCTGTCATAAGTTCCAAACTCGTCTTTGATCAGGCTCATTAATTGTGATTTAAAGGTTAGGAATGCTTGTCTGATGGGAAGAAATCGATAAATTCACTCGGAATTTGAAACGTCAGTATTAGCCAAACGTGTCGAAACAAATTTAATTGAATGTCAGCCCAATATTGAGAGTGCAAGAGTCAATTTCAGGATCAATAGCTCTTCCATTCAACTTTTAAAAAAATCGAGGACATGAAATGCTTCTCTCACGATTATAACAATTTTTTTTGTAATTCGAGTCAGGGGGGGGAGGCTTGCCCAGCCCATCGTAGCCAGTCATCACATTATTGGCAAAATATTCCAATATGCAATGCCAAAGTGCGTATCAGAGTGGTTCTCCATTTGCAGATGTGGTTAGCGTCTCAAAGTTTCCCCGAGAAAGTTCGTCGAAGAGAATCGAACAAGGGACCTCTCTCTCGTGATAGGAAACTGCGCTAACCTCTGCAACGTCTCTATTTCCTTCGATGATATTTTGCCCTGGTCATGCAACGAACACAAGTTCACTTTTAAGTAAATCAGCATTTTGTCGATCTGACTAAAATGTGGACATTTTACCATTTTGCTTGAACACTTTCGAGAATTTAGAGAGAAAATTGATTTTGGAAAAGCGGTAATAGAGCAAACCCTTTAAAACAATCCATTTACTCGCACAACTGAGATAAAAGATTAGGTCTTTCCCGAGCCGCTGAATATTTTGCGCCACTATCCTTTCGAAACAAGTCAATATCTTTTATAATTAATTAAGGCCTTCCTGGAGGATTGGAAGCAAATATTGATATTCTCCAAAAATACTTTTTTGAATTAATGAATTGAAATTACTGAAGGAGCGCAAATCACAACCTAATTACTGCAATATATCATAGGACCTTTAAGTTTGCAGTTTCTCTACCTTTGAAGAGATCGGGTTCTTTGAGGTGGATCCGCATAAACCAGAAGGTATCGATTCTGAATCACCTCGTTATTTCTCACTATTAGGTATTTTTCTGGCACCTTGCCAGCCTGGGAGTCCTTCAACTGACCTCTGGATGGATCTAGGAAAGGAACTTGGTGGATTAGAACTTTGGCCCATTCACAAGCCCAACTATTTGGGGATTGTATTCACCTTTGGTGTGGATTTTGACTTCAGGATGATCCTGCACCTCGCACATGAGAACACAACTGAACTGTTGGCAAATTGAACTCTGGCTCCAACCTTGGCCGATCTGACTGTAGTTCATGCACATGCTCAAATCCGTCGAGAGGTAAATTCCTTGGCCAAAAAGGGCGTTCTGGAACGGCAAGAAATCTCTTCATGCATTTCACTTCCATGGCATCCAAAGTCAATTCAAACCCACTTTGGTCAGATGCTGCTGCAATCCGTGACTGAGGATGGAATGAAAGTTTTCCACTTTGGAACCGTGAAAGGCAAACATGGTCTTAGTATCCGAAGTCCGACTCCAGCGGACACTCTTCGAGTTCTTCACCTACGTATGTAGACACGACACCCAGTTAGCACGTGTTCTTGGAATGGGGATGCGGTAACTTACCTGGAAAATGTGGGTGGGTTTGGGGGCTTTTTTGGGTTGGAGGCCGGTGGTCTTGGTCTTTTCATTGAGTCCGGGCCAGGCCAGAATGTCATCGTATTCGGACTTTGGAACCAATTGCAGCCTCAGATCCAACGGGTTCTCAAGTAAGATCTGCCAACATCGGAAAATAAGACTAAAAACGTATGATGGTAAGTTGGCAGATAATCGATTACCCAATAGATCAGATGAATAGTGGGCCTCGGAATGCTCGTATTTGAAGCCAACAATTGGCGCAAATGTATCAAGTTAGGGATGGTGGCTAAATCACGGCGCTAGAAGTCAGAAAAATATTTTTTCTTCACATTTCACCGCGATATTATAGACGTAGGAGGTTTGGTTAATGCAAGCAAAAACATTTACCAAGGCTTTGATGTCTTTGCTCTTCTCGTGTGGCCGACAGTAATGGGCGGGGTAGGGCCGAAGCACAGAATCGTGTCGATAATGGGCGGCCGCACTGATAAACAAGCTCAGTTGAAGGTCACACGCCCACAGATCGTCCTGCAAACTACGCAGGATCTAGAAAATCAACCGGCCGCGATTATTTATGCACATTTATGGTCCATCCACCCAGTATAAAAAACTGAATGAAAATCATTTCCGGGATGAGCGACTCAAGCATTTGCGTGGGGAAGATTCAGGCTTTATTTAATTAAAATAGATAAGAATACCAATAATGAAGAAACTGTATTAATAATGAAGGCCAATCCATGCGTGGCCGAGCTAACCGGACTCATGGATACCCGGATGGATGGATTACCTGGGCCCGTTTCTCGGACAGATTCATCTTCAAAGGGTGGGGGCTGGACCCTCCGGTCACCGGATGAATGTCCGAGGCCAAAGGAGCGGGAGACGAGGGCGTGTCTTCCTCCATCCCGCTCCGACACAAAGCTCAGACAGCGAGCTCGGACTGGATGGAGGAACGAAGCCGAAAGGATCGTGGACTGTTGTTCTCCTCTGTCAACTATCCGGATGGGCTCATGACCCGCTGGATGTCCGAGGCCAAAGGAGCGGGAGACGAGGGCGTGTCTTCCTCCATCCCGCTCCGACACAAAGCTCAGACACCGAGCTCGGACTGGATGGAGGAACGAAGCCGAAAGGATCGTGGACTGTTGTTCTCCTCTGTCAACTATCCGGATGGGCTCATGACCCGCTGGAAAGATGGAGTGATGAATTTATGAATTTATGAATTCATGAATGACGAACGGACGAACCTACGGATGGATAAATAGTAAGACCGGGCTGATTGAAGAAGTGGAGTGTCAAAGACTCAGAGTGTTGACACGGCTGAGATTATCTTGATAGGATGGAGGGCCTCGCCACTATTTCGGGCAGCCTAACGGGCTTGACTGTTGTGAGGCCTAGAGTGAGGCCATGTGTATGCAAGTGCATTGTGGATGGAGTGTCAAGTGTGCCTGTAGCATAGCAGGGATAGCGTAGGATCACGATCAACTATGAACGTACATATACCGTAGAGTACGTAGTACGTACACACGCTACGCATTTAAAGGACAGGGCATCAGGGTGGCTAAAGAGATTTTCTTTCAAGACTCACAGATACAATCTGTCTACATGTGGGCCCGAAAAGTAATTGCAACGAATATTGTCATTACGTTTTGGGCGAGGCACGTTTGTGTAATGAATCACTCTTTTTGGCCAAGGTAATGGTATGTGTAATTCGTTCCTTTAGTTGGGGAACAACGAATACCCTTGTAAAATCCTCCTGACCAATCCGCTTTTTGAACAGAATCCTAAACGAATTGGTCACTGGGGAAAGGACAGAAATTGTGTTACGTGCCTTTCTACGTATAAAAAAACTACAAAAGTTACATATCTAAGGTGTCAAATCGTTTTTAGAGGCCCAACCAACCGAATGATTTTGGATGAAAGAAGTAACCTTTAGAAAAGTGATCAATAGAGATAGAAAAACAATACCAGTTTTGAAGTATGAACCATTTAAATGCAAAAATATGCTGAACCGCTGATATATAGATATGTTGCTTTTTAGCTTGGAAAGTGAAAATATATCTTGTCTACCTCTGGCCAAGCACAGACTTCTCCCCTGAGAATTTCAAAAGAAAAAACGCCCACCGTTGGCCATTCTCCCTGCATGTGTACTTATCGTACAAATGTAAAATGTTGCAGAGCTATTCAGCGCGTTGAATAACGCCTGCTGCCACGTCAAGGGGGAGATCAACGACTTTGAAGACCTCATGTTGGTGAGGTCCATGGAATCTATGGCAAAGTCTATCTAGTAAGGTCCAGTAAGTGGTGATGTGAATCGAATCGGAATGTCTCCTGCTTGGCTTTAAGGACTACTCTGATGGGGATGACATTGACAGTCACGGGAGATTGCTACTAGGAGTACTAATTTACATTTTCAATGGCCTATGACATTACCAGAGCAGTAGTAACGAAATCAAAGTAATTCATTCCCTTTTTTCGAGAAAGGAGGTGAAATTCCATTGCATTTTAAATTGCTGCAATTGTAATGACCCCAACCCCCCAATAGCAACTGGTTTCGCGGTCCTCTTTTCAAGCTCCAAAGTGTCATTTAATTTTTCGTTTCTCTCTCGACAACTGAGGAAACTTGAAGCTTTTTGCCAATCTTAGCCGATATGTTCGGTTTTTTATATAGTATATTTTCATACATCCTCACAAAGGTAACTCAAGGCTGTAAATTGCGCCAATTTTAACAACAATGAATATTTTGATATATCTTTATAATTTTTTCAGACTTGCAGCACCAAGGATAAAACCCTCAACACCCAGGAAAAAGATTCTAGCCTTGTTTGTGCTGCCCCTTACACTGATTTATTGTGCATATTTTCTCATTTCAAATTCTGCTGGAACTAGCAGACCTGATTTGGAGCAAAATCATCCATTGATCTCCATCAGTTTATAAGCCAAGACAAAATGTAATAAACTGGTTTTTAGCTTACAAATAAAAGGAATGCTCAGTTTGTCAGCAAATTAAGTCTCTAGAGTTTTAGTTCCTTCTTCAGTCCCCCTACCTGGTTTGCTTGCTTTTTATTTGCTTATTTGAAACTATTTGTTTGCTTTTTGTTTGTTTGAATCCATTTGAAATTTGGTTTTCCTTATTTATTCCCATGGGCAGCTGCTACAAAAGTCGTTGATCTTGGGGTTTCCAAGAACCTTGGGGTTTCCATATCTGAATACTCTTTTTTAGAATTGGGAGCCCTATCAGAGGTTCTTCAAGCTAAGTAGCTGATTTTCCAGTTTGAAATCCTTGACTACCAATAGGGCTTGCCAAGAGAACGTGTTCATGAGGAACTGACGTTAATCTATGGAGTAAAATCAAAGACAACATGCCCAGCCAAACTGCATTGTGCATGCATTGAATTTAGACATTTATTTCATTTCAACTGCTAGTCTAAGCAAATATCATTGTGCTATTAATCCAATTTGATAGTGTGTTCACCAAATTATGCCAAACATGTTCATTTTGTTGGGTTTTGCATCACAACTCACTCAAAATCACTTGATTTTTGAAAATTCAATGAGTGGATGATGCAAGTTGACTGTGATGTTTGTCTTTGGTCTCCCTTCCCAAAATGCCCCAAATCAGGGTGCCTTTCCAAATTTTTCCTTGAATTTCCTTCACTTGGCATCTCCTATTAGTCAGTTGTTCTGGAATGAGAGGATTGTCAAATGAAGTTCAGGGTTAGAAATACCATCAGGATTGGCATGCTATGATTTTGTTGAATCACTTGTTCTACCAAGGCTTGGTAGAGAGTGGAGAGCCATGATTACTGAACCTGTAGGCGTTGTACGCATATCAATTGGAATTTTCAGCGTTTTTGAAAAAAGCCAGAGAATAAAGGCGCTCAATTTTTTATATGAAATGACTATCAAGTTAAACTTGCCCCACTGAAGCCCAATGGAAGGAGCAATAAACACAAATTACCTATTTCCATTCCCCAAACCAGCCCCTCTGATTGAATACATCTGTCTTTTTCATTGTTTGGAGTAGGGCTTGAGTAATGCGT
Source organism: Tigriopus californicus (assembly GCF_007210705.1). Taxonomy (NCBI): domain Eukaryota; kingdom Metazoa; phylum Arthropoda; class Copepoda; order Harpacticoida; family Harpacticidae; genus Tigriopus; species Tigriopus californicus. The sequence goes on from NC_081443.1 coordinate 3,467,390, forward strand.
TACTTTTTGAGTCAACCTACCAGTAACATGTTATTTACCCAACTAAAATATTTAGATTTGTAAGCGATTCAAAGATCTTTGTTACCATTCAAAACAAACAAGACAAGCAAACGCTACAAAGTGCTCTGGACTATGCCCAAAAATGGGCATTAACAAATGCACACATTAACAGATGAAATTCAGCACTGAGAAGTGCAAGGTGCAAAGGTTTGGAAGAAAGACCAGGCAAACAAAAAACATAGGGAATACCCATAGCCCTCCTCCCATAATCCAGCCAATGGGAAAGAACTCCAAGTTGTGCAGGCAGAAATTGACCTTGCAGTAAAATTCAACCTGGAACTAAAGTTTCAGGAACAGTGGGCAGAAATTGTAATAAAAGCAAGTGCAATGATTGGACCTCTAGGACAAACCCTCAAAACCAGGAACAAGACGCGGCTGACCAGGCTATCTAAAATCCATGTCAGGATGATCCTTGAACACAACATGAGTGTATGTCAACCATGAAACTCTTCTGACAAGAATAAGATGGCACAGTTCAAGGGAAGATTCACTAGTTGGTGGCATGAGTTGAGAGAGGAATGATATGAATTTAGACTACAGTTCTTGGGCCTTGAATCTCTATCACAATGAAGGGTAGCTATGGACCTGACCACCATGCTCAAAATCAAAACCGGTGCCCTAGCTTCCCCCTTGGTCAAGAAATCACTCCTCCAAAACTTAAACCAGGAAACAGAGAGGGTCCTGAGATGCTACAGCTTGAAGACCATTCCTCATTAAATTGCCCACAAGAACTCTAGATTGCATGGCTTTTCAGCAAGGACAATCAGAGCCTGGAATCAAGTCAGTCCCATTGAACATTAGGAACATAACAACGGTCTCAGCGTTTAAGAATGCCAGTCTACCTGAGGCGTCAAAAATCCAAATAGATATCTTGATCTAATCAGCCAAAATAGTCATACCATTGTCCTATTTTTGGGCTGGCTGGCTAACAATTGAAATGAAATGATGTCAAGATTTAGCTATTTTGTATTTGACACCAAAGTTTTTAACATTTCCTATTTTAGGTAGCCTTATCTGCCAACAAACAACTAGCTAGGTAAATTATCCAATACTCATGTACACCTTCTGTAATGCATCACAACAATGTTTTTTGCGTGCCTGAGTGGAAAATATTTGCAATACAACATTTATGTGCAAAAGTAGCAGTATTGGTAACGGAACAGTTTTTATCCCTTGAGTTACCTTGGTGTGATAAAGATGTAAAACTAAACAACCCTTAATCATCCAAACCTTGTACCCGTGTATTCGTCATTTGTTTCACGTTATATTTAGTAAACTTTCAAAAAAACGGATTGATAGTACTTAAGTAGATTTAGGCCATCTTTTTCTTCAGCAATTCGGACATTTAGGCAAGCGCAGGTACCAGCAAACAATCTTGCCTGCCAATGCCAGTGTTGCAAAATTGGCGTTTCAAACTGGTTTTAACGAAGCTGGCCGTTCCTCATATGGCAATGCGAAAGATGGGTCAGCATCTCAAAAACGTGTTTGAGACCCCAAACTTGCATCACTGCCACTGGTACCAGCAAACAAAGGAACCTGCCAGAGCTTGCCTAAACGCCCCCATAATGGTGTCCGTAACGGTAACACGTTATTTTTTTCTGAAAAGTAACGGCAGCGTGTTACTTCTTTCCGGCAACGTTTCAAGCACAGATCTGTGGTTTCAAGCCCTGGTGCGGACATTGCGCCTGGTACTTGATCTAAGAGGGGACAAACAAATGAAGAAGCAAGAGAATACGCTCCAAAACACAGCTTCTAAGACAAAACATTATCCTTGCCATGATATAACGGCAAGCATAACAGCAATGGCAAAAGTTGTATTTGAAAGAATTGGTGTCATTTACTACAATGTCATGGCAGAAAGTGGTCAAATATGCTAAAAAGTAGCAGAAAATGGCGGGCGGTGGCCTAAAACAAGGACACTAAAGCAAGGAAACGCCACTTTTTGTGATCACCAAACCTCTCCCGCCAAGTTTGGCCTAAACTTTTGATGCAGAAATTTCTTAATGTCAATTGTTGGCATAACTATTGAACAAAATATTTGACAAATATCATTTTTGGAACCATTGATGGTATGCGCTTCAAACCAGGCATGTAAAAATACTTAAGATGACTTCAAACATGTCTTGAAGGACAACAACTGAAAAGTGCTAATTAGGTTTTCTTGATAAAGCAAGAATTTGTTTTAAACACAATTGGTCAATATTTTTTCCTAATACTATCATTTGAAGAAAATTGTTTCAGAAATATCTTGACCAAATTTCAAGCAATTTGGTGAAGTTGTTATGAAAGTATGGTCCTCACTCTAGGGATAGCCCTCAATCCAAAAGTAGACATATTGCAGCTCTGAGCTACATAATGCTCTTTAAACTCATTTGGATGCTTCATAGTCATAGAATAATATATCTTAAGAGATCTAACACCTGCTTTATTTGACTAGCTTGGATGCTTTTGCAAAAAAACACATTTATTGGAGTAAAAAGTTCAAATTGAAATCTAGGGTACTGGACTTTGCTATTACTCTGTGCCCATTAAATAATGCCTGCCTTTCATGCAAACTTCCAAAAAAGTAGAAATCTAAATTCTACTAAACTATAGCTCATTCATTTTCCACCAATGCCTGATGGTCTTGTCAAATGTGTGGATTAAGACAAAATTGTTAATTGTCCATCCCAAATATTCTGATATGTTAACATTTATGTACATGTTCCTTTTTTGCTTATTCCTTACATTTATTTTATATTCAGTATAAGTTACTCATCAATTAGTCAAATGATTCTTGTTTATCTTCTATCTTGCATGTTTTTGAGCCAGTTTTGCGCAATATTTTACTGCTTTGAAAGACAATTTGACTGTTTTTTATAAATTTGATGCTCATGGGTATTTCATTTATTCTTTTGATTATCAAAATTAATTCAGAAATATTTACTATATGAAGGGAGTTGCACATCAAAGAGATCATTATGTGATTAAAAAACACTAAAAGTACTATGCTGTATGGATAATCTTGTTTTATTGATACTAGAGTTACTGTCTTAATTCAACGCAATGGCCTAACTTGGCGGTCAGGGGAAAGCCGTGTTGTTTCCTCTCTTTAGAGTCCTTGCCTAAAACAACCAGGAAACGAATATTGTTGCATATGTCTAAATTTTGGTCCAAATAATCCCAAATTAGCCATATTGAAGCAAGAAAAATGGGCACCGAAGTGCATTGGGCCTAAAATCACCTCGGACGAGCCAGGACACCCTCATTGTGCGTGTGAGCGACATGAGAGTGTCAAAAAGCAGATAATAATGAGATCCTCTTTCCCCCAAGCCTCCACGGTCTCACAGTGGCATGCCATAATCAAAAATAAAATATGTACCCGGGACAAGGCTCTTCAAAGGCCTATTTGTTCTGTGAAACTTCGGTTGGGGTCTGACATGTGCGCCGAGGCTTTAAAATGGTCGGAATATATGGCCCATTGGCCAGCCTGACTGCATGGCTCGCCCTTGAGCGGGCCTAGCCCCAACGGGCCCGTGGCTCAGTACAGTGTCGGCGTACGTTGCATTTGTAATCTAAAGATGCGTCTTTTTAGTCCCAACCATCCAGACCTAAAAACAAACGCCAAAGCCAGCAAAATGCACTATATTTTTAATTGCCTGTCTCTGAATATTCATGTTAGTCCATTGGCCATAATTGACAGGTGAGAACTTCCTCTGGGGCGGTTTATGTAAGAATATATTTTGGTGTCCCTGACCACAACTGACTGATCGATGAGTGACACAACAGAGCTCCTGCTGGTCCATTCTCGTATGACCGTAGTTGCTCGATGGCAACTATGGGTGCCATTTTTCGACAAATTCTTAGCTATTTCATATCCATGACACCCTCTTGGCTGTTATTTTGCTCTTTGGGACCCTATTGTTTTGCCCTGGGGTGCTGTTTCTGATGGGTCATTTGGGGGGCTAGGGGGTAACGTTGGTTTTTGTGTGCTGCCCCAATATGGGTTGGCCATTGTGGGGCCACTGGCCTGAGTCCAATTTTGGCAACACTGTGAGTTCGATCCAGTCTGAACTTTTCAGTCTGAACTAACTCCATCTCTTCAGTATCCACCCCCTTGAGGATCGGGATCGGACTGCCTTTGGGTTCGACTGTTATCACTTGTATCCATCGCCCAGTCCATGGCATTGGTCCGGGGATTGGAGAGACATCGCCCGGCCTAGACTAGCCACCAGACCCGAGGTAGTCCCACACCCCGACCAGCGCCTTTGTGGTCCCTGGATTACGCGATTGAACCGAGGCCCTCCCCCCCATCCATTTAACGGGGGGACGACTGGAACCACACCGGGGTCCGGGATCCGGGAACCGGGCGACGGTTGGATTGAGCCAGTGTGGGTGGGTGGGTTAGACCCCGGGCCAGCCATTGATTGGCCTGCCCAACTGCTCAACCTACACCCGGGGAGCGCAGGTAATGTAGCAGCAGGACGCCCAGGAGCGATCCG
>NC_081443.1:3471966-3510886 GCF_007210705.1 Tigriopus californicus
ACGTGTTTCCCTCGCCCCCTTAGGGTGTGAATTAGTGCCCATTAGCCATGGGTCCACCCTCTTTTACGGCGTTCCGGCCTACCCGGCTCCACCCGGTCACTCTCCTGAAGAAGACCGGCCCCCCCCCCCATATTTGGATATGAAAAGGGATGAAGAGTGAATTCCTGATCGGCCCCATGCCCCAATCCGTCCAAATTTGGGCTGACATCGGCCTGATGGGTCCCTCCACGACCCTCCACGACCGATGGGAATCCCCGTTGTCATGCTGCTCTTTGGTCTGTCTTGTTAGGTCATTATCACGATGTTGTCGGCGCAGGCTGAGAACCCAAATCCATATTTTGGCTCGAGCGGTGGGCGGAGCCATCCCTTGGACCCGCCACTCCGACTACCCACGCCCCCCGTTTCGGCCTCGCCTTCCCCTCCGCCCACCATTCATCCGGTCATCAGTCCGGCCGTGCGGCCCACGCCGCCCACCTCTTTGCGGCCCACGCTTCGCGCACCCACTCGACCCGTGCCCCCAAGGATTCTCGAGCCGCATGTGTTGGTCATTCATAAAACCGAAACGGGTCAGTAAAACCGTGGAACCAAGGCTAAGAGTTCACATTCGTTCATCCGCGGCTATGATCATATCTTCTAGGCTTTGGGTTCAACGTCAGAGGTCAAGTGAGTGAAGGTGGCACGCTCAAATCCATCAATGGCGAGTTGTACGCCCCGCTTCAACACGTGTCCGCCGTGTTGGAGGGCGGAGCGGCTCAAGTGGCTGGGGCCTTCAAAGGCGATCGCATCCTAGAGGTCAATCACGTGGCGGTCGAAGGGGCCACACACCGTCAAGTAGTGGAGCTTATCAAATCCTGCGGCGACACCCTCACGCTCACTGTGATATCGGTCACGCAGGAAGAGGCTGACCGCTTGGAACCCAACGGTATGGACCGACGCTACCGGCCTGCGGCCTGTTGTGGGTTGAAGTGTATAGAAACTCATAGTTTGCTTTCTTAGACGACATGAGCACTTACCCGGCCGTGGATTACACCGAGAAACGATCTCTACCCATTAGTATCCCGGACTATCGCTACATTGACCATGATGGCGAGCGTTTTGTGGTAAGTTATCATCCGATATCCGCCCTCTGATCAGGCGATTTTCATCCATCTAACGGACTCGTTTAGGTCTTCAACATTTACATGGCTGGTCGTCAACTGTGCTCCCGACGCTACAGTGAATTTGTCATCCTCCACAATAACCTGAAACGAGAGTTCTTGGGTTTCAATTTCCCTCGACTTCCTGGAAAATGGCCTTTCGTGTAAGAAGTCGAATTTCCGTCCAACAACTGGCTCTGCCACCGATTAGACGGTTGACCAATGTATTTTTTTCATTGCAGATTAAGCGAGCAAAAACTCGATGCTCGTCGACGAGGCTTGGAGCAATATTTGGAACGAGTCTGTGCCATACGAGTTATAGCCGAATCTGAACTCATGCAAGAGTTCCTCACCGAAACAGAAGATGAGATTGTAAGTCGGCTGTATAGCAAGCTTATGGAGACGAGACATCATTGTCAATCCCAAGGACGAGGCCTTTTGACCATATTGAGATTGATCTATTTAGGGAAATTTTCCATTAGTGGATTTGAAAGTGATGTTACCAAATAAAGACGTGGTTACCGTTCAAGCCAGACGGAATTCATCCTCCGCCGATGTTTACCGATTAGTGGCTGCCGAGGCCGGAATCAGGCCTGAGAATCAAGATTTCTTCTGTCTCTATGAGATCGTGGAGCATAACTTTGGTATGAGGACCGGGAAGAGACATTTTGTTGAACTGACTTTGTTCTTAATTCTCTATGGAATATTCGTTGATTTTAGAGCGCAAAGTTCAGCCCAATGAATATCCTCATTCGTTATACATTGCCAACTATAGCACCGCCGCTGCTACATGTCTGATTGTGAAACGGTGGCTCTTCGATCTGGAGACGGAAAAGGCCCTCTATGACGATCCAGTGGCTTTGGATTTCCTATTTCGCCATGTAAGACCAATCCGGACATGTGATTGTCATCTGGCGGAGAACATTATCCGGCTCTTTTTTTTTGCGGATGTACGGTACAGCAGTATTTCGCCATGTAAGACCAATCCGGACATGTGATTGTCATCTGGCGGAGAACATTATCCGGCTCTTTTTTTTTGTTTAGGCTATTGAGGTGGTTAATCGTGGCCAGGTGTGCACAGAGGACAAACTCTACCAGCTCAAGGCCTTGCAAGAATCATGCAAGCAAGTTGAAGTAAGCCTTATTTGTTTCAACATCTTTCATCACTTGAACTAATTCGTCTGCTTTTATTCGCATATGTAGTATCTCAATTTGATCCGTCAGATGGAAGGCTACGGAAGTGTGGTCTTCCCACATTGTGCATGTGATTCTCGTAAAGATGGGCGCGTCATTCCCATTATCAGTTTTGAAGGATTCAAACTGCAAGCCTGTCAAGAAGATGGTACCGAAGAGGTCAGTTGGGCATTGTGCCTGATCTGTAACAAGAGGCCATTTTTAGCGACCAAATGACCCTGGTGAAGAATTGTCAAATAACAACTCATGTTTCTCTCTACAGAATCAAGTTATTGAGTTCATGTGGAGTAGTGTCATGCAATATGATCTGGACGATGAGGCCATGATGTTTTGTTTTCAATATCAACGAGAGAACAAAGGACCTCGATGGGTGAAAATATTCTCGAATCACGTAAGTGCCACAAGATGATCTGCATGGTTTGTATTGCATTTGGGGGAGCTATATCAAGCATGTCAAAATGCAACTATTCTTCATAAAATCAGAACTACGTCAAAGGCGTGCATCCAAAAAGTTATGTGTTTTAATGCATTGCAATTACTTCAGTTTCTCTTGTTTTGGTGTTTTATACAACCTTGAGAGAACTAAGTTGAATTTTGATTTAATACTATTATTTACAGAACTTTTTAGAGCTTACCAAACCTACGTGTAATCGCAACTTAAAATAGCAAGAAATAGAGCCTCGAACAAGTGTTTCGTTTTAAAAACTTGACTAACCTCATAGCTACAAATAGTCTGATTACAGACAAAGCTGGATCGACTCTCGATGACTCATGAACGATCGAGTATTTCCCAGAAATTTTAGACCTACTGCTTGTATCACTGATGGGATTACATTCAGGGAACACCTTCCCTCAAACCGAAATTTGTTTTGACCCCATCACTGACTTCGAAATATTAGATATTGTTTCTTTCCCCTCTTTAGTAAAGTGCTTTTTCGCATTCCATTATGTGCCTCATACATTCTAAGATTTAAATTTTAAATCAATGTTTTTTAGCATTTTTGTTTAATGGCTCATGTTATGTTATGCTACTTATGTTCACCTCATGTGCAACGTTACCATTCAACTATAAACACGCTCTCTTGCATCCCTTATGCAGTACGTCTTCATGTATGAATGTTTCGAACGCATTCAAGAAGAACAACAATGGCGACACCGCATCCTGCAGCAACATAAAAAGGCTTCTAGCAATGACATTCATAACCACGTTGAGCCTCAAGGCAATCCCAAGCCCGAACCACGTCTTAACAGGAAAGAAATCCACCCTGAACATCAAAATCAACTCTGTTCCGCGCCCGAAGAAGAACCCGATGAAGACGATACCGAAAGAAAAGACAACTAAGAGGAGTCACATAGCAACGTTTAGACCATGCTTTTACCTAGATCCGTTCACCCTGTTCCACTTTTGCTTTGCTCAAGCTCGTTTTCACCGCCCTTTCCCATTATCACCCACCACTTAGTACTTATTGGTATGCAGAATATCATACCAAGTTCAATCAATCCTTTCTGAATACCCTTGTAATGAGAATGAAAAGAGAAAATGAGTGCGACACCACATAATTGGTTAACCTTCGAGAATGGGAAATTCCCAGCGACGGAAAAAAATTGAAATTAATTTGTCAAAAAAACAACACCTGATTATTTAAATATTATTATTATTAGTAGTAGTAGTATCATTATAATTCTTACCATCATCCAATGACTTTTGTGTAGAGTATTATGTGATATCGATCTGACGGAAGCAAGGTACATTATTACTTAGTGACGAGTGCAAAAATACATACACAAACACACATTAACACACATCCAAACACACCTGCTTGAATTCATAGTTCTAATCAAATTGAGTCGTGCGTAAGCGATTGATTGGCTTGGTTTTGAACACACTAAGAATTTGTTTTTTGTCGTTCAGCCATGGTACTTGGTGCTTAAAGATAAGAAAATCATGATTTCCCTCTAGAACGAGTTTGATGACCGGTTACTTTGTTGTTAAAAACCCATTCCATCATTCTATACGTGTATCATTGATTGAATAGTTAGATCCCAATAAATTCATGCTGAGAAAGATGTGTCCTAACTCTTCTTGTACGTACTAATTGTCTCTTCGAGATGACTCACACGGCGTTTCAATTCCGTCATATTTGCATTTTTTGAACAGCGGGTGCAATTTAGCTTGCTCTGGACATGTGCATGCAAATGGCCCTTGAAGTCAAGAAGCCTTCCACATATATAATTTAGTTCTTTTCTATTATGTATCTTGGTAGATTCATTTCAAATGATCCATTAGGCAGTAGAACCGAGAACAATCTAACGAGAGCATGTTGACCATGACCTTTTTAAGCAAGGATCGGCTCAAAGTATATAAAGCGAACGTTTTGCTTAGGGATGCGCAAAGTATTTTCATTGAAGAACCCAATAAAAGCAAATATTCGTTGTTTCCTTGACCCTCGCATCTCCTTGTTCAAAGTTGAATGTTCAGGGTGAGCTTGTACTTTGTCCGTTCATGGACGAAGCTTCTGAGGGTCCGGTATTGTAGGTGCGCTCAAAAAAAAAAAGAACGCCTTGAAGATGGCCATACAGGCAATGAAAATTAGCTGTCAATTTTTCCTATTGTCAAAGTACCTAGTGCGCACAACGCGCAAGCTCTTCATTTTGTATTAAAAAATCATAGAAAAATGGATTACTAATTGAGCAAATTGAAAATTACTGCTGCTAGATTTTTTCTACTCCGATACTATGTCTTATTCATCAATCTTTTCCACTTATGCACATTTACCTAAATACTGGAACCATGAGTTTGAGGTTCATTATTTTTGTCCGTAAAATTGAGCTTTTGGAAACGAAATCACAATGGATGAAAAGTTCAATCCGTTAGTCCACGTTTGGAGTGGTTCTTGACTTTGTACAAGACATCTGAACAATTTGAACAACGTTCTTAAGGCGGGCCTATATTATTGTACACACACGGAAGGAGGTCGATGTTTCTGTATTGATTCTGAAGACGACAAATGTGTCCCTTGGAAACAGACTGTGTGTCGCCCTGCTGGGAGTTGGAGGTGACGAATCAGGTGGGACTGAAACGTGTTTGGTGTCACCGGGTCCTGTCGCTAGGAACCTCGGCCGTCTGTGGCCGTAAGTGGAATCAGTAGATGGCTGGGGTCACTTCTTACTTTCGGATCCCAAACAGTCTGCAAACTCTAAGGAAGATCATTAGACATCTGGAAGCCGATCTTTCTTTAGTGGTGAACGATTTGTTCTAGTCTTAAGGAAATCCATCATGCGGGTAAGTCAAAGTGTCATAGTGTATACAGTAAATCCAGCATGGAAAAGATATCTCCGATATCTGCGTTTATGTTGGTGAAGATATTGGTCAAACATGAGGCTTTCTTTTGAAATTCTCTTCCTATGAAAATATTCTAAACCATGAATTGAACCGTCAATATTTGCCACAAGTCAAATTTACAAAGATTTCTAATTTTTAAAGTGGTTTTTTCCCTTGAAAATCATACATCAATTTAGATAAATAAAGTGTCTTTAACCTAAATCCCAAATACTCTACTCAATTATCACTAATTGCTGTTACTCACTGTTACTTACAGTCATTGTTGATAGACTCCTAAAATAATGTTTACCTATTCGCTCTTTTTTAACCCCAAAGAAGGAGCATTTGTTGGTTTTATGCTCCAATTTTAGTTTGTTGCTGGATTTTTTCTGTCCCTTTGAAACCCTCCATCTGCCTGAGAGCCATAACTTAGGCTTGGAGGGTGAAAAATGGAACTTTTGAACTATTTTCTTTTTAGCTATTGCGACTTTTTGTCTGTTTACGAACAATGGGAACAAAAGGTTAAACTAAACCCGGACAATTTCTTCAAGCTATTGTGTCGCGCATGTTCACTATATAGTTTGCTGCTTTTTTCAAACCAACGACGAACCACTCGAAAATAGGAAACAGCACGCCTCCGATTTGAGTAATGTCAAGCAATTCTTCTTCAATTGAGCGTATGTCAAATTTCAGCTTGATCAAACTACTTAAGGAACTAACATATAACAAGAGTGAAATGCAAAAATTTCCGAGAATATCCATTATGAGTCACTTTAAATTGGGTATGTCAAGTGAAGGAAATTCAAGAAAAAATGTGATCCGGCACCCTGATTTTGGGCATTTTGGGGAGGGAGAACTAAGATAAACATCACAATTAACTAGCACTATTCCCCCATTGAATTTTCAATAATTAAGTGATTTTGAGTGAGCTGTGTTACAAAACCCCCCCAAAATAAACATTTTTGGTGTAATTCGGTGAACGCACTATCAAATTGGCTCTATACCACACATCATATGCGTAGAAAAGCAGGTAAAATGAAATAAATGTCAATATTTAAAACATGCACAATGCGGTTTGGGTGGGCATGTTGTCTTTGATTTTACTCCATGGATTAACGTCAGTTGTTCATGAACGCGTTCATTTGACAAGTCCTATAGAGAAGTTTAAAAGACATTAGTTTGGACACAATTGTTCGAACAAAAATAAAACGATTTGTCATAGCGACCTGAGGACAGCCTCCTTTGAAAAAGAAAACAAAGCGTTCACATGCGTCTGAAAAATCAACCATGTACTGAAGATGTACAGTACAGCCACAGACAGTAACGAAAGATATTTGATACTCTACGTTTTCGAACGCATTCATGAGATTGTCCTAACCTAAGTTCTGGATCAATTGTAGTGTAGCCATCTATTTTTTCTGGGTCTCCTCCATTGTTCAATTTATTTCCTTCTACTATTTGGAAGGAAATATGTGACTGTCTTGAAAGTTAGATAAGTTTTTGACCAAAATCCCAAATAGACCAGACAGTCAGGAGCAGTAGTATTCGTAAAGTCATGAAAAAGATCGTGATGCTGTCTCTAAACTTAAATGTGTGATATATTCAACCACATATTTAAAAAGCTTTACCCACCTTCACCTGGATATGCTCATCGAACTTTCCATTATTTTAGAGGACTAAATCTGTCATAGGTGAGACCTGCTCAATATCTTTACCTCCATTATTAATGAGTGGAATATTCAAAGGAGTTGACCCAAACGTCATTGAGCGGAATTTCATTCTGTTCAGGGCCATATTACTCTGGGGAACCCTGGGGAACACCTGACTTGACATCATGTATGTCACTAAGGGATCCCTCAACCTTAACAATTTGCTTCCTATCATGAATGAAGCTTCTTTTCCAATTGAGAACCTTGCATTGGATCCCAATGTCATGAAGTCTATTCAACAAAAGACCATGATCTACTTTATCGAAGGCCTTAGCAAAATCAAGATAGACAACATCAACTGACTCATGCCTTTCCAGTCCCTCAATAACCTGCTCTATATTTTCAATCAGTTGGGTAACCGTGCTAAAATGTGCTCGGAACCCGTGCTGGCTAGAGGGAAGAACTTCATTGACCTTCAGAAATTCAATAAGTTTGGACTTCATGATCTTCTCAAACATCTTCGCAATATTCGAAGTAAGAGGAATCGTCCTATAGTTTCTGGGGAGTAACTTATCTCCCCCTTTCAAAATTGGAACAACATGAGCTAGCTTCAGAGAAGAGGGAAACTTGCCCTGGTCCAAGATGCAACGCATCAAGTACGAGAAAACAGGAGCAAGAACCTGTGAGCATCTCATCAGAAACTAAGATGTCACTCCATCAGGCCCAGGGGAGCTCGAGAGTCTCAAATCCCTGATGGCCTCTAAAGCATCCTGATCTGTGACTGCAAGATCATTTAAATGCTCAACGTGACAATCCTTTCCAATCTCAACAAACTCATCAATAGAGCATTGAGCTGTTGCTTCTAAACTCAGTGGAGTTGAAAACACACTGGAGAACTGATGTCCAAGTATGTTGGCCATAGTCCCTACATTGCCTATGGCTTCTCCCTCGACCTCAAAAGGCTCTACAGGGTGTTTCATCTTTCTCTTAGAGTTTGCATAAGAGAAAAATGCCATCGGATTCGACCTCATCTCTTGAACTACTTTACCTTCCTTTTTCAACTGATCTGTCTCAATATTTCTACCTTGGATTAAATCCAACTTTCTTTGAAGGCTAGCCACAACTACTGGATTCAAAGTGTTCTGGAGCCCCTTTGCTAGCTTGCAACTCTTTAAATCTACATCCATTTCTTGAGCATATGCGTTAATTTCAGTAAAAAAAATCCCTAATTAATGTTTATGGCAGAAACCCGGACTTTGAAAACCCTGGCATTGAACGATTTAATTTTGTTTCTCGTGCTCTTCACGCATGATTTTTTTCTTTACCTTTTTGCGGGTTTTTGACCGATGCTTGGGAATGATTTCCCAGCATGTCATGTCAATTTTATGAAATAGTTGATCTAACAACGAATGTGTACTTGCCGCTTTTGGGCTCCCCTGAAGGTAGGACTGGTCAGTTATGGTTTGCAGGAAGCGATCCAGGTCTCGTTCAAATCTAGAAAAGGGATCATCTAATAAGAATCTAATCGTATTGCAATCTACCATTGGGTTGCCGCGAATAACACGGCACTGAATGGAATGAAATTCTGCTCAAACGACCTTTGGATCGACGCCATTAGCCACTCCACTATCAGATGATGAAGGTAAGGGCATTCAGCAGGTCTCATCCATGAAAGGTTTAGATGTAGGTTCTCCAAGACAATGAAAAGCTCGATGAGCATATCCAGTTGAAGGTGGGTAACTCTTTTTAAATGTGTGGTTGGATATATCGCACGTTTAAGTCCAGAGATAGCATCAAGATCCTAACTCTGTGCAAATCGATTGTTCAGCCACATCTTGAATATCCTTCACCCATTTGGGCTCCAATTAGTTCAGCAGGTTTGCAAAAGGTGGAACAAGTCCAAAGATGTTTCACTAGGAACATCAGAGGAATGAGAGAGCTCTCGTATTGGGAGAGACTAAAAAATTGGGACTGTACAGTGTTCAGAGAAGGTACGAAAGGTATCTGATACTGTACGTCTTCAAAAGCATCCATGAGCTTTGTCCCAATCCAGGATTTAGGGTCAATTCTAGTGACCGTCGAGGCTTAACGTGCATTTTGAGAGTACCTTCAAGCCCTCGAGAATCCAGGCTAGTTCGAGCAATGAAGTCCACATCTCTTCTTTCTCGGGCTCCTTCATTGTTTAATTTGCTTCCCTTTAATATTCGTAGGGAATACGTAGGCCTTGTTGATCCGGTAGCTCTTTCAAGTCAGACTTGGACCAATTTTTAGATGGCATTCCAGATCAACCCTACATTCAATTTCATTTGCCATTTCTGGTCTAAATCGCCAGTTTATTTGACATTTTATTTTCACCTCGGTTGCCAATTTATCTGTCCATTCTATGGAGACTGGGACTGAAAATCATCAACTCACAAAAGGTTTTGCCTCCTAAGGCGGGATTCGAACCCACTCCCCCTGGGGAACCATGTCGTCCCTCTATCGCGTATATTAGAAAAATCAGCTGTCATGATTAGGGAGCCAAAAGAAAACCATGCTTTGAACTGGATTTTCTTTGATCTGAAGGATTTCAATCGGAATAGCTTGATATCTATTTACTCCGGTTAATGGTGGAGCAAGTCCGTCAAGAGTCCGACTTTTTCAGATCCTTTGATTTTTTAACGTTTGCCGTACTCTCTGAATCTGAAAAACGTAGAACTGGTAAAGGACCAGAGTCCTGTGATGAACTCAAGTCCAGCAAAACTCTGATTTTGATTTTAAGACTAGTCCTGACTCAAGCCCTCTCTAAAACTGAGAATGGTACATCTTTTCGAGTTTGCCAAAAGAAAACTGTCAAATGTTTTAGAACTTTCTCAGACTTTCAACAAAACTTCTAGTTCTTTTGTCTAAGTAGGTCGGATTCAGATGGCGTGACATTGTCAAATCAATTAGAAGACGATAGGCCACCTCTTGCATGACCAAGCTCGGAACAGTTTTTCTCTGGTTTAAGATCTGAAGACGACAAAAAACACCCTTGTTGTGTCAAAATATGCCGTGTAATTACTTTACTCATACTGCAAAGAAATCTAGTTGAAGCGAATTGTCCTTTTCATTAGGCGGAGGCAGCGCTCTCCACTTGATCTGGGTGAGGACAAACAAAGGCAGAAACGAGTGGCTACACTCTAAAATTCTACACATCATCAAGTTATCAATGGCTAAACAACTTAATGCTTAGGCATTGTGGCACTGTTTTTCTTTTACATCACACGTGGGAAAAGTCATGGAGAGGATTCTAAAACAGTCCCGAAGAGTCGCGAACGTCATGAGCTTGGTTGAGTACGGCTATACTGGGGCTATATATTGCGTTCAAATTGTTATCATTGTCTACCTGGATTTCGCCAAGGTCTTTGACAAATTACCTACCCAAAGTCTGGCTAATAAACTAAATTTTAGAGGGATTTGGGATAAGTGGCCATGTGAATTACTAGATCAAACCCTTGTTGAATGACAGGCTACCAAGAGTAATGATTAATGGGAAGTCTTCGCCATGGGGCGATGTGTAGTCAGGAGTGCCACAAGGAGGCGTTCTGAGGCCTTTATTATTCCTCGTCTTCGCCTCGCACATGACGGTCATGCTCCAGCCCCTACGACTAAGTTTGCGGATGAGTGCAAAGTATTACCAAAATAGGATTTGTAATCGTAAGAAATAACGTGATTGTGAAATCATTTCCATAACTGTTCATAACATCTTTAATTTCCTCTAGACATTGAGGAAATTGCATACATGGATGAACTTTAGCCCATGCTATTTCAAGGCGTGTGTTAAGAGGTTCGAAATTTGTGGCGATGGAAAATTTTTGGACTGTCAGATTTATGCATGTCAATAGGGCTAGTCAAGTAAACGCGTTCATGGACAACTGACGTTATTCCATGGAGAAAAATCAAAGACAACATGCCCAGCCAAACCGTACTGTGCATGCATTGGATTTTGACATTTTGACATTTTACATGCTTGTCTAAGTAAATAGTATTATGGTATTGAGCCAATTTGATAGTGCGTTCACTGATTAACACCAAACATGCTTATGTAGTAGGGTTGTGTAACACAACTGGCTCAAAATCACTGAGTTATTGAAAATTCAATGGGCGAATGGTGCGAGTTGACGGTGATGTTTGTCTTAGTTCTCTCTCCTCAAAATGCCCAAAATCAGGGTGCCGGATTACATTTTTCCCTGAATTTCCTTTACTTGACATCCCCTATTGAATTTGAAGTGGGGAAAAAATTGGCGTTTAGCAAGGCTCCACATTCGTATTTCAGAAGCTCGTTCGATTACTATTCAAACGCCTTTGGGACTTCAGAGAGTGATGCGAAGAAGCCAGGCCAATTCCCAGTGTGGTTTTTTTTGCATTTTTACAAATGGTTCTTTTTTTAATCGTCTTCTAAGGGAGCTGGTCTAAAAAGTTTCAACTTCAAGGCATATTCTGTTTGTGAGTAGGTTGCAGTTTGTGCGAAAACAACAACCTTTCGATTTAATGTACTTTGTAACAAATTTGGGCATTAAAAAACTGGAACAGCTTCATTACTTTTGCAACACCCTGAACTTTATTAATACACCAAGGGATGTGTCAGAGTGGTCGAGAACTTCAAACAATAAATAATGAATCTATCACCAATTTTTCTGGAAAACATTTCTAATCGTACCAGGGTAAAATTCTCAACAGCTATGATATCAAAATAACTATGTACCAATCTTTAAAAAAAGTGAATACACTTTCTATGTTAAGCAAACATGAGCAATCGTTTTGTTAATGACAAAGAAAGAACAAGCCATTGTTCAACAATTCGAGTTAAGTGTCTCAAATCCTTGTTTAATCTAAATCTAGGGTAAATAAACCCTAGAAAAACTCTAAGATACATCTTTCTTTAACTTCTGCCCGTTAATTTCAATAATCTTAGAATATCTTGAAAATATAGAATATATTTCATAATCACAATATTGGCTGGCTTTCACGAACAAAATGAAGGTTAAATTGTCAGAGACCTTTCCTATGCTATGATCTCTTCACGGTTGTTTGTCCGCACCTTCAAGAGGCAGAGAGTGCTATTCAAAGCGTTAAAATGCTCCATACCGTACATACATATATACCCTGACTTTCTATTCGAGAACTCGGCGTCTGGATTTGCTCTCTGCAAACAGCTTTTTTTCATCTTGACAAGTACCGTTTCAAAAACTTATAGACATTTTTCCGACTGAAAGTAAACCATTTCGGGACCTCAGTAATAAAGATAGGCCTTATTCAAGTTCCTATTAGATATGAATTACATATCTCATGTATTTGGATCTTTCAATCTTTGTAATATCCCTTCTTTTACACTCGGCTGAAGTTCATTTTGCTCACTTGGGTTAATTAAGCTGTAAATTGGAAGTAGATTATGAAAATTCCATCTAAAGTTTCAGAATAGCTTGCCTAAATTAGTGCAGAGTAAGGGTATGAGGGGCTCTTGAGCGAATATTTTTGTATGCAAATTGCCTCGGAGGTTGCTAAGCCCGCATATTCCTTTCAGCTCGTGAACGACCAGATTGACGAAAATTGATTGTTGAACTCTTTGGGAGCATTACTAAGGGAGAGCAGTCCCTTTATCACTAGAGCCCAGAGTGAATGAGTTTTAAGCTTACATTTTCTTTATGGTATTTGCACGCACTATGGCAATGACATTAGTTATGCTAGCTGACATTATTTATTGAAAAATGAATAATAAGAACTGCCTGTAGAACTCAATGATTTGGGCTGAACTACTTCGGAAAACAGCGTTTTTTAATCATAGCTACAAAGACAGACTTAAATATTCATTTTAATCAGGGCCCAGTTCACAAAAGCAAATGTTTGGGATGAACGAAATAAGGTCACTCGGGCGACCTGTCCCCTGTCTACGTACTCATAACTATGTCAGTGTTTCGAATAGTTTGATCGTTCACTAATAGCCTTCTTCATGTCGAAAACACTTGTGTCTCATTCGTCTGAGTCACATGGAGCAATTGGAGTAGCATTTCTTTTCACCTGTCAAAGCCTTGAAGGTTCGACTTATTCTGATAGTATTTCCACAGGATTTTCAACTATCTCAGCCTGTCAGTGAACCTAGTCAAGTTTGTCCCGTTCCTGGGTGGTGCAACCAATCCGTTCAGTTGGCCTCACTGACCCTGATCCAGCAAACCAAGGAAGACTTGCTGGAGCCATCCAATAACCGAAGGTCGTCAGCTCATGTGACAAGTCAAAGTCTTGGCAGCGCCATGAACCCAGAAAATGCTTTGGAACTTCTGGGACCGGGTTATTCCAACCCTTTGGTGCGCAAATACGCGGTGTTTCGACTCAAGCAAGCCGACGATGAAGAGCTGGAGCTGTACTTGCTGCAATTGGTACAAGCCCTTCGATATGAAAACCTGGAGACCATCAAAGAAGGCCTTCATATTCAACTGATGGAATTCTACGATAAGACCTTCGCCTCGAATTTCAATGAGGAAGAGGAGGAAGAGGAGGATCCAATGGAACAAATGGACCTGATTCGATGTCACTCTTGCCCGCATCTCTTTGGAAAGGCCTTTGAACAAAGTAAGGCTGATTATCATCTAGCCAAGAAGGCTGTTGAAAATGCATCTTTCATTTTTTCTTGCAGGAACCCAGAAACCAAAACAGAGGTTTAAGAGTGGTCCCGAAGTGTTGTTCTATGATCCTTCATTGGAACGACTTCTTCGATTCAATTCAACCAATCACATGTTCCATGGGACTCACCAAACTTGGCGGGAGACGTTTCCATCTGGGAAGTACGAAGGCCTGCCAGTGCCAGTGGATCTTAGGACGGATCTAAGCACTTTTTTGATTGATAGGTGCTGTGGCAACTTCAAATTGGCTAACTATCTCTATTGGTACGTCAGTCAACTCGAAAACTAACGTGAGCCAATCTTACTGACGTCAGCCATCATTCTACTACAATGTCTACTACTAGGTATCTTATGGTAGAATGTGAATCAATTGGTACCGACATCAATATCCAAGAGATGTTCCTAATTGTCTTGAAGAGGTTCCTAATGGTATGTTAACCTATGAAGCCAGACCAATTACAAGTAGTTTTGACAACATAGCACCGTTTACAGAGAATGGAACACACGTGCCCCGAATGGAACGAAGATTTTCAACAGCTTCAAAGACAGTACCATTTCGTTCAGCGCTTAACTGATGTGGTCACACTGGTCCAACAAGATCCCTCTTCCCGTCCAAAGAAGGAGCAATTGCTAAAGGAACAACTTGTGGCTCCTCGGAAAGACATTGGATTTAGTTTTGCGGACTTTGATCCAATTCCATTACCCATCAAACCCGACAAGATAGTAGATGGAATATTGCCCGGCAAGTGAGTTTTTGAACCGGTTAGACAACTCGAGGAAATATTGGGGTACACGTTTGATGGTTTTTCAATTGGTCAATTTCCCATCACGTTTACTAACTACTCAACTAATCTCACGAAGGATGACCTTCATATCAGAGTTAAGGGTTGCTAGGATATTACATGGTCTGGCATGATCAAATTAAAATCGACGCTTTTGGCAGTCATGAAGGTTTGGTCCAGATTGGTTACAAGCTATTTGAAAATGGTTGCTTAGTTTTCACGCCACGAAAAAGAGTGATATTTCAGTATGTCAAGACTAGTAAACACCTTTACAATATATGCGGCAATAATAATCTATATAATTTTAGATATCTTCTCCCTAATGGAGCCATGAAGAAATAGCCTCTGGTTGATTTAGCAGAAATATTTACTTCAGTGGTGTGTACATTCAAGTCCCAAAAGATCGATATTAAAGTCACTCAAATGCTGATGGAGTGCCCTTGCATATTGCGATTTACGTTTATGGCTTTCGTTCAACTTGAAGCCATATTTGATCTGACCCATGAAAGTTGTTTTCAGAACCGAGATCTACAAATCGGCCATGCTTCCATCCAAGTTTGTGTTTCGCCAATCTGACCAACAAGGCTACGTAAAAGTGATTTTCAAGGTCGGAAATGATCTAAGACAAGACCAATTCGCATTGCAAATGATCGATCTCTTCAATAAGCTATTCCTGAGTTCAGGCCTAGACCTTCATATCACGCCTTATAAGGTGCTGGCTACTTCCACAAACAGTGGTAAGAATGTCCTTGGATGTGCATAGGTACATGGTGAACTGCACCTGTGTTAAATTAAGTTTGCCTAATTTTTTTGAAACAGGCTTTGTGGAGTACATTGAATCGCAATCCGTGGCTAATATAATCTCTGAGAATGGCAGTATTTTGAAGTATTTCCAAAGGATATCTGCCAACCGATCAGCCTTCAAGGCCATCATTTCCACATTCGCTCGAAGTTGTGGTAAGTGTGGCGTGATTAATATGCATTATTTTTAAAACCGCTTACAGCATCGGGCAAAAAGCTTTAATTTGACCCAGAATGAAGAAAATGACAAATTACCAACTCCGAGAGACACGACTTCCAATAATGGACCCTCAAATCAATCAAATGAAATTGCCTTCTTCAACAAAGCAGATTTGATATTGTTCCAAACGTATGTTAAATGTTGATGTCAATCTGATTTTTGGGAAATTTTATCAAGATGACCTTGGCAACAGCCTTTCATCTAATCCTTTGCCAGCATACAGGGTAGTCCTAAAATATCGATCGGCCCAAAAACTTCCCATAATATTTCATTCTTTATCCAAGAAAAAATGTTTGATTGATTTGATTTGAGCATCAAATTCAAATTTCATGGGCCTTCACTAGGATGCTTGTTGATAGCATTTTTCAACATCACCGTCATTGCCTGAAATTACGGCCAATAGTAAAAAACCAAAACCACGGGCAAGCAAAACCAAAAAATCAGGCTATTGGCAAAATGCTTGCATTTTCAATAAATATCGTTCCATCTTTGGAAGGCTTTCAAATGGGCGCTTAAAAAGATGAGCAAGGATTTTGGAAAGTGGGAAGTGCGTAACTTGGAGGCGAATTGCATGTCCCAAAAAGGGAGCATAATTTGATAAAGCCAATTTGGATGAGACTTCATAAGGATCTTTTCAGAACACTTTTTATCAAACTGTTCTTGACAGTAAAAATCTATTCGACGATTGTGTTCAGGCCAATGCCTTGTGTAGCGTGGAACGCTAAAGCGAGAAAACCAAAATATGCGTTTCTATCCAGTGCATCCTTTTCTGTCAACCGTTTTAACCTTTGATCATGAAAGTAACCAATGAGCGGTTTATCTGTATAACCTAATAATGTTGTTTCAGCTGCTTATTGTGTGATGACTTACATCCTGGCTGTTGGCGATCGTCATTTGGACAATCTTTTGATTACCCCTTCCGGGGCCTTATTCCACGTGGATTTCGCATTCATTTTTGGCCGCGATCCCAAACCTTTACCCCCTCCTATGAAGCTCACCAAAGAAATGATAGAAGCCATGGGAGGGTCTAATTCGGCCACATTCCACCAATTCCGGCGGTATTGCCATACAGCCTATTTAGTGTCACGCAGGTGAGTTCCCCAAGGCCATCTTATACAAGGCCGTTCGTTATACAATCCCCTTAATTTGCGTCACATGGCTTTGGTCTACGTAGGAATTCCGAGCTGATTCTGAGTCTTCTAAGCCTCATGTCATCATCATCGATCCCTTCATTGGTGCCAGGTTCATTGAACAACAAGAGCGAAGTCTGTCGCCAAAGCCAACCTCGAGCAAGAAGGCCCATGGGTCATCATCATAACCAGACAGAGACCCAGGCCACAGTGATTGTCAGAGACCGATTAAAGCTAGATCTGTCCGAGCCGGATGCCGTGAAGCACATTGATCATTTACTTCATCTGTCCTCCTCCGCCGTTGTGGCCACGTTTGTGGAGAGGCTTCACAAACTGGCACAAAGTATGAGAGCCTAAAAGTTTTGTTTTCAATTGTGGTCGTATATGTAGTTATAGAGTGCTTATGCAGCGGTGCATTTTTTTAGCGATGCATGCTTATATATCTACTTGCCATATGGAACAATGTTAAATCAACGTGTTTTGGAAGCAATATATTCGTACCCCTGCCATAATGAAAATGGTATTTTTTGGAATCCTGGGTTAATAACTGAACATCAAAACAATCCATTCGTACTTTGAAAGGTAGCAAGGCCAATATGGCTGAGGTGAATTCGAATTTGATATTGATGAATTGCTCTCGATAGTAGTTTAAAAGAAGATCTAATAGAGCAGACAAGGATTTTATCATGAATAATTTGTCGGAATCTGGTTGTGCAAACAAATCCAGACATCTGGTTTGAGCAAGTCTCAAGGATACCTTTGGAAACGAATGTATTTATTTGGAACAAATGTGGAAGTGTGTCTACCACTAGGTAGGTCTCTAATCGCGCCTGAAACAATCACCAGTCCCATCGGAGAATTTCTCATCTATTATTCAATATTCAAGCATTAGTACGTTGCATAAACGATGAACAACTGTACTAGTACATATACCACAGTTTGTCTCAAGTTGTTTCACGTCATCACATTATTGCTGCCATTCATAATTGATAACCCCTGACACTCCGCCGTAGTTTTCCCTTGAGACTGTGCTACGCATGGTCGACCTCACGTGTTGAATTCTGGTCAATGACCAGAAGCTACATGTCATCACGCTGATCGTACTCAAACTGAGTTATTTGGTCTATGATCCTTGCATACATTTCCTGAATCGCCTGTAGAGTAAATTGAACAAGGGGTTTCCCAGAATTCGTTTGCCCTTTTGGGTCGGGAATAGACAACCCATGACGAATACTCGGAGTAGCTCTCGAATACCAAGTTGGCCCTCATTAATTTGCCGAGCCCATCATTCAATGGCAAAGGTTTGTCTGCGAGTCCCTCGTAGTACTTGAGGTCTTTGTACGTACGTACTGCACTGCTTTGTCGTCCCAGTTTTGCTTTCACTTCTCTCTGTTTCCGTCGTTGGTCGGAGTGCCAGGCACTTTGGTGGATCAAGAGTGTTCTACTGTGGAGAGCAAAAGGCTCCCTCCCTCCCTCCTTCCTCGGTCTTTCCTTCTTTTTCGCTCTCCTCCTCTCTTCCCTTTTCGCTGGTTGAATCTCGACCGCTCTCTGTACTATGTACGTACAGGGGCCTTGAGGAAAGAAAGGCCAGAAGGCTCTTGGGAAGTCAGCTGTGTCTGGTGTAGAAGAAAAGGAAAACCTGCAATGAATTAAAGAATCCAAGTTGTGTTGAGAGATTCTCATTTGGTGAGTTCAACCCACATTCCAACACTAATGACCCTGGTCCAGGGCCCGGGATCGGGGACCAACGGGACTGCTCAAGGACAGAATGGATCGGGATCATGTCCCATCAATGGATCGACGGGAAACAGCGTTGGATCAGGCGGTAATGGGAGAGCGGCTCCTTCAGCAACAACGACGACGAACTCGTCGTCGACGACGTCGACGACAACATCCACGGCGGCGATCACGAATTCTGCAACAATCCTGTCGTCCATGGGCCTGTCTACGGGAGGGTTGTCGTAAGTGCTTGTTCAACAAAATTGTCTCTTAGATCTTAAAAGTGGGTTCGAGGGAGTCAGTAATTGAGGTGGAGCACCATTTGTACTTTCTCTCAAGAGTAAGCGATGGGCTTCCATGGGCTGCCCGCTGGAAAACGCTCCCCATTAGCCGTCGAGCTTATGCGTGGGTGAGCCTTTCTGCATGGCGGTTTTGAAAAGGTACACAATTGAGCTTGATAATCCTTTTTTGGAGGTGTTCCTACAAGTCCCACACTCACGTTAATGAAAGCAACGCAACAAGACATGTCTATTTGTCCATTTTGTTGCCCTTCAATGTTGGAGCCGACTCACCCCGCCTATTAATATCCATCTCTATAATTCAGGTCTGTTAGTCACAACGAAAGCCATTTCCCTCCCACCTGTCCCAAATCGGCTCCAAGTAGTCCCAAGGCCACGAGATCAACCAGAACTTTTACGGATTCCTCAGTCCATCACAAAGCTTCGAAAGCAACAATCCGGGACTTATCCCAATTACCAAACGTGGGAGCTGGGCTGGGTCTGGCTTTTGGAGGCGGAGGGGGTGGAGGCGGCGGAGGGGCCGGTGCAGGATGTGTCGGAGGCGGAGGGAGTGGCACAAACGGAGGAAACGGAGGAGGTGCATTGAACAACAATGGCAATACCTCCTCGGAAAATGAACGCCCCAATGAACGGTAAGACTCATTTTCTAAATAACATGTAATACAGGGATATTGGTGATGCATGACGTCAGAGATAGGAGCGCTCAGTCAGATAATGAGCTCAGGCGGATCCCCAAATTAAGGAACAAACATGTTAGCAGTTTAGGCAATTTGGTTGTTTCCCATTTGTTCTTCACAAAGCGCTTTGTGACTGATAGTGATTTGGCGGAATGAATGTCGTTTCTAGGAATTGTACATTCGTATTTGGGGACTCAATCAGTCATATCTGAGGCACCCTTGGCGAACAAAAAATGATCATTCAATTTCTGCAGAACATTTAATGGGGGAAATCATATCCAATTTGCATTTCTCGGGTTTAGAGATACGACAAGGCCAAACACATTGAGCTGTTTTCAATTTAAAGACCATAAGATAATGGTAAACAAATTTGTAAGAAACCTACTTTCAGTATCAGCTTACAGATTTAGATAGACCACATCCAAAAATTATATAGAATTGGCAACCAAGTCAACACTATTTCTATTTTGACTTCATTGATTCTAAAGCTATCTTAATTCAATAAGCTGAAATGACAAGAGTCAAAGAAAGTGTCTTGCTCAAGAGCCATGATTTACCACCAAAAACATGGCAATTCAACGAATCCATCAAACGTGCTTAAACCTTTCTTTCTACCTTCGTTGAAAGAGCTTTATTTTGATCCCCATGGCAATGACAAACACTCCGAGATGATTAATCTTGATCAATTACACACCACTTTGACCCCAAAATTTGAGGTGGCAACACTTACCGAAACTTTGACCCCCGCACAAACTTCCGGACTCCAAGCTCTTGTCAGGGACACGAGAAGGTCGGTCGAGTACTCACTTGAGTTCCTTCCGTCGCCTTTTCCACTCCATCTCAAGTTGGGGTCCCAACAACATTAAGAGACCCTCGTTTCTCGTTGCCCCCATTGCTTTGCTTTGTGTAAGTTCTATGCACGGCCTTGGATCTTGGAGCTCTTAGCAATGCCAGAAATGACTAATTGTTAGAATAGGCCTGGATGAATGGAACTCAAAACATTAGCCTTGACAACATTTGGATCTATGACGTGAATGAAATGAAATAAAGCCCGGACTATGATTTGTCAGAGAAATGCCAGATAGTTGGGCCTCAAAAGAAGGCAGAAGCTTCTCGAAAACTTGCACACATGTTGTATCTTATACGAAACTATTGGACAACGATATTGATTTCCATACCTCGTCTCGTGCAATCAGTATTTTATATTTCGTACTGCAGAGTGGGGAGCCTCATTTGTTATAAAGTGGATAAACCATTTTGTCGTACATGAGTCATATGACGCTCCTCTAAATTCAATAGACTTGACACCATTATATACGTAATGATTGACAACTCATTCGGGTGGCTCACATAATCTTGCCACTCGCAAAATGATATCAAGGTAATGCTTGAAGCAAGTCAAATCCCATATTTTCGCTTGGAAACAAGCCGACCTCCTTCAGTTTGGACTACGTGGCTTTACTTTCAATGCTAAATGCGTGCTAATCACGATGCGCTCACTTGGACCAAGGTGAAATATAAACCTTTCGCCTAGAAGGCCAAAGCCAGGCACAAGGTTTTCTGATTCACCACATTTTAGATGTCAGACAGGTGAAATTATTTCCATTTCTGGCCTATTTTACGAAAAGGCTTCTTTTCACCAACCGGTTCAGACGGAGAGTGTGAAACCTTTTTAATCTATTTTGGAAACGATTTGGAATCAACTCCTTTTTTACATAAATTTGTAGAGCATGGAAATGGAACAGTAATTGGGAATTCGCGCATTTACAAGACAAGACGATAAGAAGAAGAGAGGCCCTGTGGAAAGCGAACCTTTAATGTCATGCTATAGAACACTTTGTTTGATATATCTGATTCAAGAAGATTTGATTTTTTTGCTCTTGATGAATATTTTAACATGCTAACTAACTGTGGTTATTTTCAGTTTTAGTAAAATGCATCGTAAGAAATGCATCGATCCAAAATCACATTGAAAGTAGGACAGAAGTTTTCCTAATCAATTCATTACCAGAACAATGCTACAAAGTTCTACATCTTGAAGATTGAAAACCGAACAAGCCAAATTGCAATGCCTTGTTTACATGTTTTTGGCCTTACTTCGCTGTTCGTTTTTTTATTGTTAGAACCTCATCATTATGCCTGAGTAGTTTTGACCTTGAACTGCGGCTTGGAACGCTTCCACATGGTTAACTCATTTAAGCCCAAAGTTTCCTGGCCAAAGCAAAGCTTCAAACGCACTTCAACATAATTTGAGAGGGCATCAACGAAACTTGGCATGACCATTTGTTCGCAGCCGAAGGCACGTGACATCAACGACCTTCCCCAATTCCCAAGGCCGTCTTCAATTCTTTTGAAATATGGCCATTCAGGGCGTTCAACTTCTTAGACACCAATTGAATAGACTGGCACTTTTCCTGGAAAATGAGCTGTTCAGAGTTCATTTGAATAATCCTTTAATGAGGGATAAGAAACATTTGACTTGCCTTTCCGAGATTGTAATGAATTGTTTGAGGACTCATTCCACTCCAAGAAATAGATATTACAATGTCGTTGGAGGTCTGTGCGAATGTGCACTTTGGCCTCGTTTTTGGGGCAAGAACTGACATAGAAGTAGTAGGCCTCGAGGCTCGGAAATAGACCTTGACTTGAAATGCACGAAGAAACCCTAGAAATGAAGGGGCGGAACGTCCTGAAGGAAGCTGTTTGAGAACATCAAAGCTCCATAAGACGAAACGAGCGTAAATCATGCAAAACAGAGTTGCAAGAACACAGGCTTGAATCTCCGAAGTGCGTGGATTGTGTCTTCATAAAAACCCATTGAGGGCTTTTCATCTAACAGAATGAAAAAGGAAGGGCCTTGTTGTTTGATTGTTCTTGAAAGTTTTGTAGATCTTTCTTGGGCCATATTGGGCGTTCCACCTTTTGCCAACAACTCGAATCTCGTGAAAACGAGTTGGTCCTTGAACTTTGAAAGCCTTTTTCTACGATTACCAACCAGTCCAATAGTTTGTGTTGGTCCATGGTTTTCGTACTCTTCTCCAAGGCAAGTCCTCCCAACCAGATCTTGGAACATGTTCCTTCTGTAGCTTGAATATATGTTTTCTTATCAAGTTACCCGTTCGCGTCACAAAGATTAATCGGCCTTATGGCGCCTTATAATAGTATAAGCACCTCAGCGGCTGTTGATCTGCCCAAGGACTCTAAAGAGAGGAAACGACACGGTTTTCCCCTGACCGCCCAAGTTAAGCCATTGCGTTGAATCAAGACAGTAACTCTAATTTCAATAAAACAAGATTATCCATACTATATAGTACATTTAAGTGTTTTTATTGAAATAATGAACTCCTTGATCTACAACTCTGTCCATTTACTAAATATTTCTGAATTAATTTTGGAAGTCACAAGATTAAATGAAATTCAAATGAACATCAAATTAATCAAAAACAATCGAAAGTTCTCAAATCAGTGAAATATTGCGTAAAATTGGCTCATAAACACGCATAGATAGAAATCCACAAGAATCATTTACTAATTGATGAGGAACTTACACTGACAAAATTTAAAAGAAATGTATGGAATAGGCAATAGAAGTATATGAACATAAGTGTTAACCTATTAAAATATTTGGGATGGGCAACTGATAATTTTGTCTTAATCCACACATTTGACAAAAAATATCAGGCATTGGCGAAAAATGAATGAGTTATCTCTTAGTAGAGTTTAAATTTCTACTTATTAGGAAGTTTGCATAAAAAGCAGGCATTAGTTTAAGGGGCACAGAGTAATAGCAAAGTCCAGTACCCTAGATTTCAATTTGAACTTTTTACTCCAATAAATGTGTTTTTTTGCAAAAGCATCCAAGTCAAATAAAATAGGTGTCATATCTCTTAAGATATATCATTCCATGATAGCTCAGGGCTACAGTATGACTAATTTGGATTGAGGGCCATTCCCAGAGTGAGCACCATAGTTTCATATCAAGTTCACCAAATTACTTGAAATTTGGTCAAGATGTTTCTGAAACAATTTTCTACGAATAATATCATTACCAAAAAAGTATTGACTGATTGTGTTTAGAGCAAATTCTTGCTTTATCAAGAAAACCTAATTAGTCCTTTTCAGTTGTTGTAGTTTAAGACATGTTTAAAGTCATTTTAGGTATATTTACATGTCTGGTTTGAAGCACATACCATCAATGGTTACAAAAATGATATTAGTCACATATTTTGTTCAATACTCATGCCAATAATTGATATTCAAAGATTTCAGGTGCAAAAGTTTAGGCCTTACTTGGCAGGAAAGGTTTGGTGATCACAAAAAAGTGGCTTTTCCTTGCTTTGGTGTCCTTGATCTGCCTGACCAACTTGCCCTCAATATAGTCTTTAAACAATGGAATTTGAAAATAATAATCGATGCAGAGGGCAATTTCAATTGCAAGAAGCAGTGAAGTGAATGAGCGTACACAACACCTATTATCATAGTATTCATTTGTAATGGAGTGAGGATTGGAATGCTTTGGTCTCGATCCATTTTCTTTGCTCGGTCCCAAGATTGACGATTGGATCGTGATGATGAAGCCCCCTCGGTCTTCCTTTTCACATAGAAGAAGGTACTGCAGTCAAGATGATGTCTAGCATTCTCGAGGCATGGTATTTGGTTTTTGGCTTTTGGCCTTGTGGTCGTCTGATCCCATCAGGGAATGCAACATTACCAACGTTCCATCCACCGATAGCATAGGCTCCAGTGAATGACGGTTTCCTCGCATATACCGATGGTCGTACCTACTGATGTTCCCAAGCGACATATCTCCATTTCAGATCCAGCAAACCATCTTTTATGGGCAGTGCTATGGTGTCTAATAGTGCCAATGGCAACGCCACAACCGCCACAACCCTCAGCAATAGCCAAAGCCCTCTCAACAGTCAGAATAACTTGTATCACAATCACAACAATCTGTCAATTGGCAACTTGGGCGCCCTAAAAGAAAAAGAGGTTATCCAGGGCAAGATCTCGAGTCAACCTTCCCATGACTCGGATTCGGATTATGGGCCTCCAGCCATTCCGCCGTCAACGTCAAATAACCGCTCACGCCAGAAAAAATTCATGAAGACATTCAGTCAGTTGCCACAAGAAGAGGTTGTATTACAAAGTAAGTGTCAGACGTGTTTTTCTTCCTGCACTTAACTCATGCCACAACGCACTATTGGTTGTGGCTGGGGGACCGATCCCAAAGCATACCGTGTCCAGAAGATTTGAAATCTACCTCGATTCGCTTTGTATTCTTTTTTTTTTTACTTTCTGACGCTTTGAGACTCTCCTTCACTTTGAAAATTAAGTCTAAGATTCGTGTAATTGAGGCAATAGTAATTAAAATTTAGTACCAAACACAAACTATCATAATGGCCATGATGAAAATATGAGTTCTGCTAGCAAACATCAATTTCAAAAAGTCTCATTTAAAAACGTTTATATTCTCACCAAGGCGAAATGTATCATCGCCTTGAGATTTTGGGTTTACTTAATTATTCATTGGAATATATCTCAAAACTAGTGAAAAGACGTGCAACTACATACATTCAAGTGGAATTCCCTAATCATGAAATCAAGTTTAGTTTATTATCCTATGCAAGAATCAGCACGAAACGGGAAACTCTTGGTTGCATAACAATCGATAAACAATTTTTAGAAGAATATTGATAGAATATAGAAGAACTTTAGGGGACAGAAAACTGCACAATAAAGGACCCCAAAAACTTATGAAGAGGACTTTATTGTTCTAATTGTAACTAACCAGGGATTGGTTACATCATTGTTGAATATGCCGGTAATTTATCCGAGAGTACAGAGTTTGCCGAAATTAGATGGAATCCGTAAGCACATGTCTTTTTCGTTTCTTAGCACGCTCCGACAATAAATTCTAGCGATTACATAATAACTATTTACTCAATCACCGTTGCTTTCTTTGCATTCAGTTTGCAAAAAGAAGCTTGAAGAAAATTGATATCAACGAGTTTGAAGAGAAAAGCGAGGTCTTGAGCGAGCTTCTCTTCAATCAAAATGACAGAAAAGACAAACAAGTTTACAATGCTGACCATATCAACATTTTGAAAACCAAACTTGAATGACCTTAATGCAAGGAAAGAGAGGGACGGCCATTAAATAGGCAATTGTCTTTTGTGATAATGGGGTTTCAAAGTATAATCTTGACTCGAAACGATTAGAAGCCAAGATTTGATTCGTTGAAATTTTCTTTCTCTTCACTAGAGCCTGCAATATTTGTTACTAGAGTTAGACCAAAAATGTTTTTACATAAAAAACATTTTACACATATTTTGGGGATTTGGGGACCCAAAAAAAACCATTATTACTGTCCATTTTCATTTTTTGACCTATTTTCTTTTCTTCCTGCGATGATACGTAACAAAAAGAAAGATGACTTCTGAGAACAAGGACTTTATTCAGTTGCAGATCAAATAGGACACAAATCTAATCATTAATTGAGCAAAAGTGCCCTAAGCAATAGCACTAGAAAAGAATCAATTGTATGCTGTACCATAACATCAGAATCACTAAAAAAGTGTCCTAATGTCAAGCATTGTAATAAAGAAGATTTAATTTCTTGTCAATAAAATAAAGAAGCTCTATAGATCACCCAGTATATACAATAAGATACGATCCCAGCCTCAGTTTGTTTGATTTTTTAACCCGTTGCGCTCAAGAGCATTCTTTTGGATAAGCAGTGATGTATCAAACGTGAAAATGACGCCACTTTTTCCACCCATAGTTGAACATTTGTTGCAAAAAGAGCTTAAGATTTGATTTTTCAATCGTTTCTAGTACTATCTATTGGTTTCCTTGGATAACATCTGTGCTATTTACAGCACTATTCAAATTCACTTCTGCCACAGCCACACCCTCAACACATCACTACATAAGTCAAAAGGGGGCGCTGGGGAGCAAAGGGGTAAAAAACTACCTCGGTTGAGGATATCCTTTCGTTTTCGTAGAATTTGGCAACAGAAAAAGGCAATAAACAGGACTAACAATGACCTTCGTGCAATGGAAGCAACATTTTTGGCAATTCATTGCATTTTTCCCTTAACTCACAACATTCTCTTTCTTCTTTTTTTCTGGAACTTTTTCGCACTTGCTATTTTTTGTATTCTTTCACCTTTTTGCATGTTTTCCAACTTTTTCTCATTTTTCCCAAATGACAAAATGTTCGACCAAAATGGCAACTGCTTTTTTTCACGGTCTACTAAACATGAGCTAGCATGGACATGGCAAGAACATGCTTTTCAGGGATAGCAGGTTCAACTACTGGTGCTTGAAGATATTATGATGTAATATTCCTTTTCATTTATGTGGTGCTTGATATTGAAGGCAAAAATAGCCCCCCTCTTGAACGTGTTGTTGCCTATTTTTGGGTAAGTTTATGCGCAAACTTTTGCAAAAATTTGTTTGATTTTTATGCAAATCTGCTGTCCATAAAGACCATATCTATCTGCAAATTTTGGCTGACCCTAGTTTTTATGCTAGGAAAATAAAAGGAACAGAAACAACAAACTGAAACGTTTTTGGTTAACATAAGATCAACATATTTGGGTTGTTTTGAGCAACATAAAAATGACATATTTGGGCCAAAAATCCAACATATTTTGTCAGAGATTGTTTATTACTTTCCAGTCATGCCAGAACTGCTTCCAACAGTGGAATTTGGGCTCCTTTGCGCGTTTCATACCCATGAAAACTAGTTTTCATTAAAAAGATTAACCTATTCTTGATTGGCCCCACACACGTTGGAGAATACAACTTGAAAACATGCTTTAAAGCATGCAAAGAGTTGCTCCAACCAAGAGTTAGCCTATTTTGACGGTATGACCGTCCGCAATCCATATTTCTAGAACTCAATGAGACCTATTTGCATCTAAGATGAGACATACTAACCAAGCTTCAAAGGACCTCGCATTGGAAAGACCTCAATATTTCAGATCAATACAACCACCCATTCTCCCATTTCTCATAACCAGATCAGTACAAGTTACGTGTCAATATGAATTGTCACAGAAAAATTCATGTGTGAGCACGGTGTACAAAAAGTCCTATCAAGTTTTGACGGAGATACCCAAGCACATCTGGGAATTTTTCTACCTCAGAAAATCATAAGGAACAACGTTGTATTTCTGTCAAAACTCTAAAGGATATTTTTACAACTGGGTGAGGCAAATTTTCCGGACTTGAAAGACATTTTCCTCTCTTCAGCCAAAGTTCAATCCGTTCAAAGCTGAGATTGGGGATTCAGTCTTTCTGTTATGTTTTTGTTTGTATGAAAATTGTGCGTACGTTTATGACGGAGAAACAAGTGTGCGCTCTGCTCTAATAAACGTTCTTCTTGCTTTGAATTTTTCAGGATACTCGTGTGCTCTGGTGGCTGATATCTTACTTCAGGGACATCTCTACATTACGGAAAACTACTTTGCATTTTACTCGAACGTCTTTGGCTACATCACGAAGGTAACCAGTACTTATCGACTAACTACACTCCACACATTACATGCTTAGCTTTCTGATTGGATCAGGGATAGGCCTGACGATCAAGGCCGTCATGTCGTTCGTTTTTTTCCTTTGTGATCTTCATCGTTTTCGCTCAGTGCATGAACTGCTGTCGGTCTCCAGATTACCTTTGCGATCTTTCTCTTCTGTCTCGCTCTGTCAGGACCTGGTCTGAATCTCATCAATTATTTATGGTTGATTTGATCTCGCTTGCCATTGGTGACAGCTGCCGAGAGAGAAGTAACTTGGTCCCTTAGGACCGTTTCCATTGGAAAACCCTCCACCAGAGATTAGATAGACATTGATCTGAAAAATCCAAGAACGGCCCCAGGCTCCTCATTTGTCATTCCAAGGATATTGACTCCCTCAATCTTAATTTCTAAGATGATATTAATTAGAAAAAGGTTGGCCGAACAGGCATTATCTCGATAAGCTTTCCCACAACTGTAAGGAAAGCTGGAATCCCACCAAGGATAGAGAGGAAACCTTGATGAATCAATGGCCTTTACGGAGGCTCGGATCGTTTGTCTTTGAAAGGACCCTATTGAGAGATTCGACGTCCAATTCGCCGGCTATATCGTATTTTCTGGTCAAAAACTTTTGAGCTAGCATATAAATGTATAACATGCTACATTTTCTCCTTATGGTGGAAAATGCATTATTGTACCTCATCTTATGTGTACAAAAAAAGCTCTCGCAAAGTTGCCGCTCACTTGCAGCAAGATAATACGACAACCAGTTCCCTGTTTGCTTGGTTCCAATACCTCATTCAAATTTCCCATACTCTATTGTGCCAGAAAAATGAAGCAAGCCAGGGAGTGGCAACCTCTTCTGGGAGTATTGCCTTTTTTATCGGATTATTTCGCTTTTTTTTAAATTCCAACTGTAGGACGTTTCAAAAGAATTGGAACACCTTATTGTATCTCGCATAACGTTTAATTCAATGGTCGCATCAACTCAAGCTTAAAGGCGTATATTTTTTTTGTCCGACTTGAAATTTCAAAAGAAGCCATATTTTTGGTGAACTCAATACCCATGATATGAACAATTGTTAAAGGTCTTTTCGAAAAGCTTTTAGATTTTAAGACGTCGAAGGCCAAGATGGAATTAAGGAGGACATTGCAAATGAAGGATCAAATTGCGCATACTCGTACATTGAGTACTATATCTTTTTGAGCTTTATAGATTTACTGTGAGCCTAACCAGAGATATACATATGGTTTGTTCTTTCGTGTCTTTTGAAGCACCCTGTTTGCATGTGAATAACCGGAGTGGAGTTGCCTGGTACAAAAGCCTATTCTTAACAGAATTGAATCCTTCCTCGGCTTCTTCACTCCTGGATTTTTGCTAAGCCGATATGTGCTATGAACGAATCGTAACAAGTCCCAGCAACTAAATGCATTGTACCACAATTAGTCAAAGCACGAGCTTGCTACTTGGAGATTGGCTAACTTTGGCAACACCATTTTACGCTTTTCCAGAAATTCAAAATTACAAAAAGATTACTATGGTATTGCTTAACTACTGCAGCAAAAAACACCAAACTCAAGGTACTTGGCTATTTCTCTTTCCCTTCGCAAACTATTTCCTTACCGTCTAGTTACGATCATAACCAGTCTTTTTGCTGAGGAACCAGCGCAATGATTGATGATTGTTTTTGTTCCTGGCTTTTCAGCTCCAAATCCCAATCCGATCGGTGATCCGGATCTCGAAAGAGAAAACGGCTCGTATCATTCCAAATGCAGTAGGCCTCACCACAAACGAGGAGAAACATGTGTTCTCGTCCCTCTTATCTCGCGATTCAACCTTCAAGTTTTTGACCCACGTTTGGAAAAGAGCCCTAAGGGATCAAGTGCTCAGAGAGGCCCAGGATCTTGAAGACGTGGTGAGTAATGACGAGGGCTGATTTGAATTTCAAAGCCATCCCTCCAAATCTCGAGATTTGCTGGGCTATGAGCGGTCCAATAAACTTGACGATGGCCCCTTGAAGGTGAAAACTTGGTAAGAAGAAACCTCCGCAGATCGTTCACTGTCAATGGGGCCCACTCACCTTTCATCTTTCATATTACAAGAGCATAGTGCGATAAAAGTTTCAGGGTTTCTCATCTATTAGGTTGGGCCCTTTGGGCTCAAAAGCTTTCATATACACAATTCAAGTGCAAGGAACATTTTTGACAAGTTTGGCCGCCCAAATGCAGTCAAAAACTAACACACATGGCCAAATAGCGACTTCGCTCCCCATAGAAAATATAAATTTGTATGTAATAAACAACTAGTTCAAGCTCCAGTTTCATTTCTACCTTGGACAGGGAAAAACTACCCGCCCAAGAAACGATCTTGACCTGATACTCTTCGTTGGAGAGTTCGTTTTCATGTCTGGCTTTCTTATCTGTCTTCCAGACTGATTCTGTGGTTGTTCCTCGACCTCCAGTTGTCAAACTTTAACTTTGTAGAAACAGTTTGGAT
Source organism: Tigriopus californicus (assembly GCF_007210705.1). Classification (NCBI taxonomy): domain Eukaryota; kingdom Metazoa; phylum Arthropoda; class Copepoda; order Harpacticoida; family Harpacticidae; genus Tigriopus; species Tigriopus californicus. The sequence continues at coordinate 3,502,553 of NC_081443.1, forward strand.
CACAAAGCAATCTTATCAATTCTCACTCACTACTTATCAGGGGTCAAAGAAGATGCTCTCCAGAACAAAATTTCTTTTTATGGATAATTATGTCGACAAACCCGAACAAACTACCTACATCAGATTTAATTTGAACAATAGGCCTCTTCTTTTTTATTCCTCGTTCCTTTGATAAAAACCATCAGGGTAGAAGGAGAGGTTCTTCTTAGAAGTGAATGTTACGCCTGGCTGGGAAATGAAGCTTGAAATGAAGGTGTGCCCACGTCTGACAATGACATGTTGGGCCTATGTGGGGTGATTTTGGTGCAACTCTGGGACTTTCTGAAGAATGATCCGAACCGTTGCCGACTCCATAGCATTATACCCAGATTCAGGATCGGATGGATATAGTATATGAGCGAGGTTGGAGAAGAATGATATCAATTCAACACTATCCTCGTTCCTCCGGTTCCCACGCAATATGGAACGTAAAACGTCTCAAGCTTGGGTGAGCAGAGCCATCCAACAAAGGCTCTTCCGCTAACCTTCAGATCTTTTCTAAGAAAAAAGTCTTAATCCTGAAACGATTCTTAAGTTAGGAAAAGAAAAGAGTTCTTTCGACTTCTTCAAAGCAGCCCGAGGGCCCGAAGGGTTGCTTGCCATCGATAGATAGATGTCAACCTCACCACCGAGGGATTGAGGAAAGTCCTTAAGCTTTACTTGGAGTGAGATCGATTCACTTGGTCGAGGAAAACTTTGGCTGGAGCAAAGTGATCCATTTATTGTCGGTGAATACGTACGCCGTACGTCACGGTCCAAGGGACGAAAAAGGCGCCGAATCAAAGTTTTCGTTTGGAGATAGAACCATAGAAAGGCCTATGCTCAAAGGAGCCACATTCAATTTGTGGCCCATTCAAGACGAAACATTCCAGAGTTGACAGAAGATATTGATGAGCTCGAGGATCATTTTGAAAGGAGTGATCTATCAGGCACTCAACCAACGGGGATCTGGCCTTAGCTAATCCATTTGGCGTGTACTCAATGTTTCAGGCCGACTCTCCGGAGAATCCCCTGGAAACAGAGTTGGATGACGAAGTCGCCATTCAACACTCAAGCGAATCAGACGGACACACAGAGGATACTCATGTACCATCCCCTTGCGACACGGTGGACTCGGCCTTGGAGTCTTCATACATGGTCAAACGAATGAGTCTTGGAACCTCGGGCAACCTCACACCCACACCAATTCCCACTCGGTTCACGCCAAGGGCCTCCCATGCTCAGTTGGACCACGTGCCAAAAGACGATAGTAAAACGAGCTTTGAATGGAAGCACTATTGCCAAACGACGTACCTTACCACTGCACTGGTGGTAACACTCCTTCTGTTCCTCTTCTGTTCATCTTTATATCTGGTATACAGGGTACATGAACTACAACTTCAGGTAAGAAGTACAGTACAAGCGTTGTAATGGTCAGATCATTAGCAATTCTAATTCATGACTTAAAATCTTATCGTTTCAGGTTGAATCTCATTTGAATGAGAAGCCAAAACCGACTCTCCCGAATTGGTTGTCATACTTTGATCTGGGGGAATCTGAAGAACTCAAAAAAATACTGACAAGTAATGTCGATCAGATAGCAGAGGTAAGGAACCTCCGAGTGCAATTTGTAATGAATACGTTCTTCTTCATGATTTGACGTTTTTTTCTCAATTTTCAGGTCAGGAAGAACCTGGAAAAACTGTCAGACATTATAAATAAGGGCCTAATATCAACCTCAGATTTGAATGAAGTAACGGAATAAATTTATAATTTGATCTATCAACATCTTAGATGACTAGGCCTCGGATTTGAGACTGATATTTTTCGCTCTTGTTTACAAGAATCACCTTTATCCTCAACATTAACCGATTTTCTTGTATTATAAGTTCGCCAAAAGTAGATACACTAACAGGTTCAATCACAATTTCTGTTTCGCTTTTGACAATATGGCCGTATGAACTTGAGTTTTAAAAGCTGAACAATTTCATAGCCTATACGTAGGCTTACCTTGATGTCGTCAAGTTAAGACCTGGACAAGTGCACTTTTAAGTGTCCCTTATTTGATTTTGACTTATGACCTTATCACTGCTTTTCAAAGTCGAGTCACCTCGAATTTGAAGATTCATTTTTCTTATGAAAATCCGAGTTCTAGTGATGATAAGACGATTTGTGAGTTTAACGGTGGCTAGCAACATTCTAGAAGGTTGTACAAAACCCCTTTCAAATGAGACTTTCCGAGCGTTTCAAGGAGATGTCGTGTTTCTCAATAGGACGACTACTTAAGGTCCGTTTTAAATGCCAAATCTAGAGAGATCTACTATAAAGCACATGAAATATGTACGCTAGTCACGCAGAATCAATATTTACAGACCTTTGTACAGTGACTAGAAACTGGATGTACCGCCACAACGGGAATGAGAAGGATTCGACGTGATAACCAAGACATTATCCAACGAGTCATGCCGAGTGTGTGAAGTATGTGTGTGAACCGTTATTGTTTCTCCGATTTTGAACTTCAGGATGGACAGAAACTAAGAATAATGTGTGTCTGAACTGTGATATGACCACGGATATTTTAAGTTTACCTTATATCTCACACAAGTTGGAAAATAAATTTTGTAGCCAAGTTGTGAAAATGTGTCTTCTTGTTTCGGCGCGGGTCTCAACAAGGTGTATTGTTTTTGCTCGGACAAAAATGCTCACTCGGGCAACACGTACTTGGTTTCGCTTAAACATTGCAACTTGAGCCTTGTATGTCCGTCGCTCATTTCAACTAAGTTCTAGATTTATGCTAGCAACTACTGTCTTTCATTCTGGCGCAAGTTGGGGAGTTCAATTTGGCTAAAGCTCCTTCAAGCTTGAGCAGCAACTAAAAGAAAGAAAATGCACTTGGTTGCATTGAGTTAAGAAAATATGCAATGATGGTGGAGTACTTATTTTCAATACCAGCAATCAAACATGTCTCTTAAATTGGTACTAAGATAAAGTAAGCCCCTTGAGGACAATTACTTTATGATGGAAAGTTACAGTGTAACAATTTCAAAGAAAAACGCAAGAAAAAACGCACGAAACTTTGAGCAATAATTTCTGCAATAAACCAACAAAGTTGATTTCTTTTTGGGCAATTTTATGCACAATAACACTAGAAAATACCTAAATACTTTTTGTTTGTGTGCATATACTCAAAATTATAAGACATGTAATATAAAAACATAGTTTGACAGAAAATACTTACGTTTCTGTTTAAGGTCTGCTTAAGCAAACCAGAAACTGATCAAGAAAGGAAAACTCTTTTAGTTATGTTAAAATCAATCAACACAAGACAGGAAATACATGTGGATCAAATGGTAAATTGGGTTCTACTTTTTTCTTTTAAGACTGGCTCTCAAAATCTATGAATGTGGGTTCTGTCAGTCAGAATGTAAACCCTTTTTGTGCAGGTTAAGACCAATGTGAGCTGGATATTTTCGTTTAACAGTGAGCTTTTGAAGGCATTTCTCTTCACACCCTTAACCAAAATCAGACGTAAAAGTAGAGGGAGCCCGGTGATCTAAGACACCTAGAAATCCTTTTGAGCGCAACAGAATTGACGAGTTTGAACGGTTAACTCAAATTTGGGACATTTCTTGTTAAGATATGGAAAAAATGAAAGATGGCAAATGACTTGAAAACTTGAGTCCGAACTCGTGGTCAAGTACACTTGAATCTTTTAATTGAATTTGGAAAAATTGCCGGAGTCGAGCGTTTTAGAGAGGGCTCGAGTCCGAACTCATCGTGAAAATATTCGCGTTTTTTCTTAGTCTTCCTAAGCTACACAAAATATTGGTTACGGTCCTAGGGGCATTATGTGAGTCAGCCTTTACCAAAATATAATGCCAATTCCTCTTTATTGAATTATAATGCGGTTAAATAGTTTTTGGCTAATTCTATCAGAATCTTCGGCTTGCTGGGGTACCGTATAGGTAAGGCATTCGGTTTCCAATTTGCGAATCTTGGTCCGATCCCTGACAAGCCAAGTCCAAGCTTCTTTGCTGTATTTAAATTACAGCATGAGTTGCTGCTTTAGCAGCTTAAAACGGGCGAACGTGCGGTCAATCCCGAGGGTGAGGTAATGATTAATGTTGGTTGTGACCAGGGTCCCTAGTTGTGACATCAAATTGGGAATATCCCTCAATTGGGACACGCATCACCAGACAGCAGGGCGAGCGAGCAAGCTGCCATCTGACACAGAACGACCGAACGAACAAACCTAAATTTGGTTGGAATTTTTCTATTAATACTACTAATACGGCAACTTAAAAGAATGGGAAGTGGCTCTTCTAATTGAAGGCACGATATGTATGAACAAACACAAAGGTCGAACAAGTCCAAAGATGTTTCAGTAGGAACATCACAGGATTGAGAGAGCTCTCATATTGGGAGAGACTAGAAACATTGGGACTGTACAGTGTTCAGAGAAGCTACGAAAGGTATCTGATACTGTACGTCTTCAAAAGCATTCATGAGCTTTGTCCCCACCCAGGATTTAGGGTCAATTCTAGCGACCGTAGAGGGTTAATGAGCACTTTGCGATCACCTTCAAGCCCTCGAGAATCCTGGCTAGTTCGAACAATGCAGTCCACCTCTCTTCTTTCTCGGGCTCCTTCATTGTTTAATTTGCTTCCCTCTAATATTCGTAGGGAATACGTAGTCCTTTTTGATCCGGTAGCATCTTTCAAGTCAGACTTGGACCAATTTTTAGATAGCATTCCAGATCAACCCTACATTCAAGGACTAACTCGGCCTGCCAACTCAAATTCGTTGGTTGACCAAATATCACATAAAGATTGAAAGGTAATAAATAGACGAATTATAACCTTTCACTTTAATAGTACTGGGGATTACATTCACTATAGCGGTTAGAAAAGCCCGTGAAAAACCAAAACCAAACCAAGTCAAAAAATAATCGATCAAAATCTTAAGTATGATTAGTGACCCAGGTCACCTAATGTCCAGAAAAGAAATTTCGTTCATGGCGTTACCCGTAGTTTATTAAACCATTAACCGTGGTCTTTCCCCATTGCGTTTGGGCTCTCTGACGTTGGAGATATGGGTCCCTAGTGGTTTCCTTCAGAAAACGGGCTTAAGTCCGTGACGAAGTAACTATGTAAGTGCGAGACTTGGAAATGGTTGCATTGAGATTGCATTGGCCTTCTTTTGTTTTGCAAAATCCACCTAGGGTTTAAGGCGGGCGTGATCCTGCATAGGACTCGAATCATGTATCGGATTAGAGCCTTTTGCCGAAAAAAGTTGTAACATTAACATTAAACAGTATCACTCGCAGTCTGACTTGTGTCGGACTCGCCCGAGCACTAGTTACTACCTTCTCCAGTTCACATTGACTTGCTTAACCAAGGTTTGCCTCCACCAAAGATGCTAAGCCATTCGATATTCGAGATTTTCAGACGATAAATTTGGATTACGCCTTCTCTGCCTTTCAAGCCGAATTTCCTTCTGCGTACACTCAAGGGGTTGAGGTTACAGAAAGTAGACCCAATGTTGAAGAGGTTTCAGATTAATACCAAAATAAGAGAATCCTTAAAAGTGAGAATTTTGAGACACGAAAGCAGAAGCTTGTTTTGAAATTTGCAGTATAAAGGACCTGAAACCACGATTAAGGTTGACCCAATGAGTGAATACTTCCGCATTTGGAAATGTAGTTTCGGGACCGGCACTTTCCTCCGCAGCAGCTGAATTGGCCATGAACGGACACGCCAAACCGGCCATTTTTTCATTCATCAGAAGTGTGACCAAAAAGCAAGACCAACTCGGAGGACAAGCATATACTTCCAGGAATAAACGCACTCCCATTTTGTTTTCGTTCAAAATTCGATGGTGAAAACAAGAAAAAACAGCTGGTTTCTAATTCAGTTTTCAGTGCGCCAAATACAGATTTACTTCACTTCAAGTACATCAGTTTACGCCGAAAAGGTGGCTACTTCTGATGATGAAGTCAAGGCAGTCCGTAACTTTTTAAGGCATGTGTCCCGTCTCTTCCTATTGGCTTAGTACTGCCAGATCGATTGGGAAATGAACTCTTCTATTAGTCAGAGAAAAAGTATTGTGTTGTAATGGGTAATAAAAATGTTGGTTACGAATGAACCCTTAGATTCATTGAATGTAAAACTATGAATTTTTGAGGTGCGAAAATGGCTCTGAGACGACCCAAAGTTTGGCCTCATTTTCCAAATTGGAGTTCCTGACCACGCGGGGGCTGTTGCTCCGACTGTGACTTGCCGTTGTTCCTATGCGTCATGTCTCTCCTTATAAGTGCTGCCAGACAGACGTACAAACAAGTCTTCTCTTTTGACATTGAAGATATCTTAGCATCCAACCATCGGTAAATATGACCAATCTTTGATGAAAAAACAAAAAAAAGAGGGAAATAAAATGCTGTTCATGTTTTGCAAAAACTCTCGGTGATTCGAGTCCCGCCCCTTTGGATGTCGATTAAAAAGTATTGATTCGAGCAAATGATAAAAGGTAAAAAGAAAGGAAAGCTCAATATAAGCAGAGCGGAAGAAAGAAGAGGTTCTTCCGAAGAATAGCAAAAACTCGGTGACTCATTCAAGCTCAGACGTTGGTTGGCTGGCCCTAGAAGAATACAATATTGTTCGAAAATGGCTACACTGAGCAAAAAAGGGCTGATGGGTGGGTAGGGTCATGTGCGGTCGAGGAGGCCCAAGGCACCGCACTGAGGGGGAGGCGCAGCCGGACTGGAGTGTTACCAATTATTGAACAAGCTTATTGCTTATTGCGCCTTGCCATATTGATGAATAAATGTCAGAAAAATAACTTGTTCTGCCGTTGAGGGACGGACAACTTGGCCAAAACTTGTTTTCCGCACAGTAGCGACTCTTCACGTTAACCAGTGTTTAGACAACCACTCGCATTCCAATCTCTAGAATGGCAGCTGGATGTCAAAACATGTAATTTTTCCGACCTTCACAGGTGGTGATAAACCGGGCGTTTTCTCAAGTGAAGGAGGTAAGAAAATCATATCTGGTTATATCTCCTAAGCCAGTAATTGGACTCAAATTAGACTAAGATTACTCAAATGGCATAGCACTTTGATCTGGTTAGGTGTCAATATTGGATAGATTGAACGGGCTAGAAAATTCCCGCACTGCCCTTTTGTCTTGCTATTCTGGTTCAAATCTCGATACCCTTCTTCATTTAAAGTAAAAGGTTATCATTCAAACTATTTTGTTCCTTAGATTTCATGCACCAAAACTTATGAGGAGACAGAGTAGGTTCTACTGTCCAAATCACTTGTGCAAAATGTTGCCTAAAATTTTAAAAGTATTACACTTTCTATGAAGTTCACCTAATCACGGCTGGCTGTTTGACGTAGAGTTCAAGGCAGAGAAAAGAGTGAAAAGAGGTTAATGTATTCTAGGTAAAAATTGAAACTGTTGTAGCCTGTGGGTTGGTGACTGGTTTGGCTACTCTGGCTGAAGTTAAGTGCTGCAAGGCAAATGGATTAGTTTAACCGAAATATTCAAGAAAATATAATGAATAAAGAAATGGGTTTCCTTTAAAACAAGGCTCAAATTAGCCAGCACACCCTTAGAAGCATAGATGCATGACGCAGTGTAATGAGAATCAAGGGTAAAGGACTCAAGCGGTTGGAAGAGGAGGTTTATCAAACAAGATACCTACACTTCTGAGCTATAAAATGGAATGTGACCAGTCTTGGCAAAGAGAAAAAATAGCTAATCAAAATCTTTAAACCAACCGAAATGCCTTGTATTGTCAGCTGCAATTCCTCCCAGACTCTAATATAAAGGTTAAAAATACAGGAGCAGGAAAAAAAGTGTTCCCATCCTTCCCTTCCACCCTTAATTTGGGAACCTTCTCTTGTCTTTGCTCCATCCATTAGCACCATCGGAATGATCAGATCAATAAAATAGTTAATTGGAGTGCTTATGATATCACAATATGTTTGACTAGAACTTGTGCAAAGCGTAATATCACAGGGGGTATCGCTTCTGGTCCAAGAGCTCTAGCTGGGCCTCGGCCCAAAACACGTCTGCTCCTCAATTTGCTCCTTGGTGGCAAAAATATCCACGGTGAGACTGGTGGTGGAGTGGCCCTCAAGGTGGTAGCTAAGGCTTGAAAACCGGTGAGCCAAGTCATGCCGGTCGTGTTTGGCCTGACTTATCGCGAGCCAGGCACAAGTTTTGGCCCACAGTGGAAGGCCGCTCGGCGGGGCCGTGCCTGGGCTGGCCATAGGAAGAGTGGCCGTCTGCATGGGTATGTCCCGGCTGGCTT
>NC_081443.1:3510922-3516910 GCF_007210705.1 Tigriopus californicus
GGCCAATGAATAGATCCAGGTAGTTGCAAAAACTCAAAAAGCAGAGATGGTTAAAGTTAAACAACCCAAAGATCGGAATGATCAGATCAATAAAATAGTTAATTGGAGTGCTTATGATATCACAATATGTTTGACTAGAACTTGTGCAAAGCGTAATATCACAGGGGGTATCGCTTCTGGTCCAAGAGCTCTAGCTGGGCCTCGGCCCAAAACACGTCTGCTCCTCAATTTGCTCCTTGGTGGCAAAAATATCCACGGTGAGACTGGTGGTGGAGTGGCCCTCAAGGTGGTAGCTAAGGCTTGAAAACCGGTGAGCCAAGTCATGCCGGTCGTGTTTGGCCTGACTTATCGCGAGCCAGGCACAAGTTTTGGCCCACAGTGGAAGGCCGCTCGGCGGGGCCGTGCCTGGGCTGGCCATAGGAAGAGTGGCCGTCTGCATGGGTATGTCCCGGCTGGCTTGAGACGGCGGACGGCGGCCAGACAGACATCGGTGTGAGCGAGGTGGTCTATCTCGTCTCTTTGTAGCTGGCTAGCTGGCTCGCTGGCTGGCCTCGTTCTATTCATCCCTTCCTCTGCCTTCCTCCCTCCATTCCTTCCTCCAATCATCCATTCTCACTCATCATGTCTTGGCAATCCTACGTGGACGACCAACTCATCGCCACCGGCATGATCAAAAAGGCCGTCATTTGCGGTCACGACGGAAACATTTGGGCCCAAACCCCGGGATTCAATGTAAGTGGGCGGGTGGGGGTTCATTTCATATCTAAAACGGGACCAGGTGCGAAGACGGGGGGGTGAAATTTGGCCGGGCGTGGTAGAGATGGCGGAAATGATGGACGGGTAACGCCCTCGGGGCATGCCGGAAAGCCGCTACACCATTCTGAAAAAAAAAACACAACAAAGTGGCTTTCTTTTCTGGCGTCTGATTGTCAATCCACTACGACCTTTCTCTCGTCAAGGCCAAGGGCCGGTGTCGGCCCACCCGGGTGAGACATGGCCCTATATGGATTCAATTTGGGTAAAGCATGGTGGGTAAAGGCGAGAAGGCTGTAGTGCCAACCGGTGGGCTGAGAGCGCTCAAGCTCTGGATTCGGTGGGGAAATAGCGAGTTTTCTATGGCACAACTAGAATGTGTCACTCAAAGATGGGCCCAGCGACTTATTGGGCATTCGGCTTGGTGGATTCAAGTCTCAGGTCAAGTGTCTGAGCTGGATATGTGTTCCCAGATATGACGGATCATGATCGTCGAAAAGTCGGTTAGTCTGGCTGACGAGCCATTATTTCGGAGTAGTTTGATCAGGATGATGAGCCCGATTTCCCGGCTTTCTATGGGGCACAATAAACTAGTTTGGTCAGACTTGCTCCCGACGCTCTGACTTATGGACCGATAGTTCGCCCAGCGTTAGGGCGAGCCGGCTGGATGAGTCATCTGGCCACTTTCAATTCTGTCGCTTAAAACCCGGGGAATATGGTTTTCGGAGGGGCGGAACCCTTTGAGCGAGGCAGACGGCACTTTTCGTAATGAAATAACCGTGCCAAGAATGTTCATGTTGTTTCACACATGAGTTGACATTCATCGCGTCATTCAAGCTGATCTCCCCCTTGAACTGTCCGTCGATATGTTCGTTGGCTCACCCTAGTTTTCCTGCCCCCTTTCCATTGGAGCTTCTGGCCATGCGTTCAATTTCTTCTGGTTATTCTCAGGTAACCCAGGCCGAATTGAGTACCCTGATTTCCAAGTACACCAACACGGAAGAGCTTGCTCTGTCCGGAGTCACGATCGCCGGTGTCCGATACATGTTCTTGTCAAACACGGATAAAGTTATTCGGGCCAAGAAGGGTACCTCCGGGATCCACACCATCAAAACCACGCAAGGTAGGATCGAACAACCCTCGGTAAATGGAACACAATTGGATTGGATGATAAATCCTACGCTCTTTGTTACAGCTTTGATTTTGTGTGTCTACGAAGACCCCATTGTGCCAGAGCAAGCAGCTACCGTCACCGAAAAGTTGGGAGAGTACCTCATCTCAATGGGATACTAAGGTGAGACTTAGGTTGATATTCATCAAATATGTGAGGCCCCGCTTTCAATTCTCTTCGATTCTCATCGAGTCATGAAATAGATAATGCACTTCTTAGAATTTGATAACGGCATAGGTGCCATGTCGGTGATAATGCAACTACCATGAATGAGAACATGATGCAGTCGTCGAATTGACTTTGAGATATGAACTAATGCCTCCTGTGTATGTTGATTTTCGGTTCATGATCCTTTTTCAAAACTTCCTACTCCGTCACTAGTAAAGGGGTCTGATTTAATCACTCCAGCGATCAAAACCGTAATGCTTTTCAAAATCAAATGGTGACGCATTTTCTGTTTGATGTCAGCAATTGGCATGGCGATGTAACAGTTTATGCTACTATGCACAAAATTGCTCCATGATTACGTGATCTTGCTTGCCAAGTTCAAATTTCCACTTGTACTGAACACGACCCTTCACGAGGTCAACTCTGTTTTGGTGAAGCTGTTGTAATAACGAACTGATTCGACTTGTTTGCAGACAAGGAACCCTTCGAAGAGAACAACAATCCGCATCTCTCTACCAACAACAAAATTAACATCAACCACCACAAGGACAACAACTGAATCATTAACTTCTCTACCTGCTAATAATGAAGTAATTGGAGCTGTTTCTTTTTTACGGAAATGAACATCGAAATTCTACCCCAACGTCAAGTCCGACCACCAATCAACCAAGTTGGGTCTTGTTCGGCCAAAACCCAACAACATCCATCCATTTACTATCTTCACTACTGCAACTACTTCTTAAACGGCAAGCGCCATCAATTTCTTGAACAACCAGAAGATGGCCCCAAAAGGAAAAGCAACAAATCGAATCGTTCGGGTTGAGATTATTCCTATCTATGTAAAGCAATCGGCAGCAGAAAAGAAATTGGATTGACAGCTCGATTTCATTTTTGTACGAGAACCATAATGTAAGCCTAATATAATTTTCGCTACAACCGTTTTTAAAGAAAAAACTCTACCAAGCTCTTTGTCGTCACTAAATTACTACTACACTTACTTACAAAAACCCTACATATTCGCGCCAAATGCCGTCTTCGGAACACTGATTCTCTTTCCTCTGTCGATGCATCCTCAAATGAGCATTCCCTATTTATTGCCAACTTTTGCTGCCTAATGAGATATTTCAATTTGCACTCAAAAAGCCTGGTGTTAATTGAATTCGACTTATCTACTTCTACTTCAAATCTTGCGCCAAAGCGTGATTGTTTTAGCCCAAAGCTCATGGATGTGCTCGACCTGGCTCTATTTCGGATTACCACTCCGCTTATCTGTGCTTTCTCGGACGACCGCCTTTTCGAGTAATGAAATTCATGAAAGTAACGCTCAATATACGAATTTTTGCATGATTCTTAGCTAATCAAACCAAGGGTTCCAAGTATTTCATGGGAGAGAAGGTGTCAAGCTTTGGTCTTATCAAACCAATGTCTCTTTCATCAAAATGCAGAGGGCTCCGACACCTATATGCAGAGCACACATCATAAAGCCTGATAAAAGATAAAAGCTCGCTCAAAGTAAACTATAGAGGTAGCAAAATTGAGTCATGTGGATTTTGGCAGATTAGACAGGTTTGCGTTTATTTTGAATGGGAGGGGGGAAGGTCTTAAAAAACTGGCCCTTCTTTCTCGGTGCTACAAATGAAGGTCAGCTTTGATCAATTCACGCTTCACGCGCCCAATGGCAAATATCGAGGTCACATTCTGAGGTTTGGCACCAGGGTGAGCTAGGGAGATGTCCCAACAAAGCGCAGAGCTGGATGGCGTAGAGTAAAACGAAAGCACTCGCCTCCATTGAGGTCTCCGATGAGCCATTCTTGCATAGGCACCTAGACTTGTCTTGCTTTCCTTTTCTCATTAATCCTACTCTCCAAGGCCACTTAATAATGGTGGAAAGTTTCACACGGGAATTGATAAACTCAAGCGATTTGCCACCGGTTTCGTCAGGTTGGCCAGATTTAGCGAAGATGCTTAAATTTAGGAAGTCTTAGGTACACAATTTCTAAATTTGCCACTATTTTCATAGTTTTAACTTCTAAACACCCTCCTTAATGTCCGGGCTTTTTAAATTGGGAATATAGCTTCTATTAGCTCAAACCATTCCAAGCCTAGGGTTTTCCCAAGCTGATTATTGAGTCATCCTGGGTTTCTAGATACTCTCCACTCACGGACCTTGGACGGCCAAGGAATCCAGACGTCTGCCATAACTAGATTTTTTTGTCTTTTGAAATGCTTTAAGTGGCACTTTATGCTTTTTGAGCGGCACCTGACGTCTTCCACAAAACAGAAATTGTTGTTCTGGATTATCATGGTTCATAAAGTGCGTTTGTAGCGGTCCATGATTTGATCGAAGATTTTGGAAGTAAAAGCAAGGAACCATTGGTGGACTGGGAGGAGTTTCAAATATTGTCCAAATATCATAAATCAAAATATAAAAATGTCAAAAAATATCATCAAAAGTAGAAGATGTATTACATCACTTGATTTAACATTCAATCAAGATGCAACCCATCCCGAACTTTCCAGTTGATTTTCACAAACTTAACCATTTGCCCTGTTTGGTCAATGGTTCAATGGTCGTGGACAGACTCGAGTTATGGCTTCACAAGCTACTTTGTAGTGACTCTCAGTCGTAGATTTGTAGGAAAATGAAAATGTGTTCAATAATCATTCATTGTCAGGGCTATAGATTATTGAGAGTCATTTTCGACCAAATGTCAGTAAGGGATTAAGCAAAAAAAAATACAAAATAGCAATAGCAGTTGCTTTCTTTGCATGACGTTTTTAAAAATGTGGCTTGAAGAATGCCAATATGGTCAATTGGACCTTTGACGAGTTATCCTTTTCAGTTCAAAGAGTTTGAAGAGAAGAGGAAGAGCTTGGCCAAGCTTCTCTTCAACGAGAGGGCATTTAACCCAGGAGCTCCTAGGTCGACATTTTATCCTATATGCTTCTCATGCGGCTCAGTTATTTACCTTGAAGGACCTGAGTTAGGATCATAAAAACCATAACTAGAATGCTTAAGTTCAACAGGAGCTGTACGGCATGAGCATGTTTTCAGGTCAGCTGACGCTGGTGAAAATGGTACAAAGATATTTCGTTAAATCTCGCTTCAGGCAAGTTGAATTATTATCATGAAATATTTTTATGAAGCGTGCTGGCCGAGAGCAATTGCTTGACAAGGAGTCTTATTAGGGGTTTCTACTCTGAATTTGGGAGCCGTCAACGATTCAAATTTGCACCATAGTTGTCCTAAGTAGCTTGACTAAGAATGAAACATTTTGCCCACCAGCGACAGCTGAGACGAAAACATGCGATCGCAGCGCCCTTGATCGATCTATACATGAAGTTAGTTGGTTAGGATTGTCAACATGAGCAAAACAGGTACTGCCGAGCAATCAAAGATCAGAACGAGTCTTGACGCAACCCTGTGTTTGAAGTCTGCAATAGTCCTGCAAAAAAAATATCACTTAAAGCCCATTAGAATGCATCATTGTCAAAATGTAGTCAATCATTATTAAACAGACCCTTAGTTATGTATTGACGTAAAATTTCATAAGCTTCTATTTAGCACATGCTTAGTTATTACAACTTAAAGGTTGCGTTTTACGCCTTAAAAGATCGAAAAATGGCTAATTATGTTTCTAGTTATTCCCGAAAATATGTTTGTCTTTTTCAATGACACGACACGAAAAATATATTACTCCATTTTCTTAAAGATTTCTTTAAAAGCTAAAAGTACCAAAAAATGTCGCTTAAAATTTACAAAAGATGTAAAATAGCCTTTCATTGTACTTAAGTACCAGAAGCTACCCTATCCTATCATGTTCCTAAATGTTGAACGATACATGTGACAGTTTAATTTTCAAAGTTGTCACTTTTGCAATAATTGATTTCTACGC
>NC_081443.1:3516961-3518264 GCF_007210705.1 Tigriopus californicus
TTTTTTTGTTTAATTGAGCAATTTTCTCATGGACTGAACCTGACTTTGAGTTCGGAAACATGACTGAGGGGAAGAACAGCAGAACCATGTTTTGAAGAGGGGATGGTTTCATTGCTTGAGGTGGTTTTGGTGCTGTCGGAGGCAGAAGATTCTTGGCATTTAATTGGTCCCATTCATATTTGAATAATGGATGAATGTCTTTGGAGACTCATGAATTCTGACCAAGCCAAAAATCAAGCATCGTGTGTACGATCCGCCAAATAGTCTTGATTTTCTCTCTACCGATGCTTCTACACGTTACGTTTGGTCAAATGAATTGATTTGCATAATTCAATCATCTTTTTCCCATTATAAGTGGATGTTTCCATAGTTGGGGCAACCTCAAACTATTGAAAATTGCAATCAAAAGCCTCCCCCCCCTCTCAAAAAAGTCCATATGAGGAACTCTCGTATCTCCAAATCAAATAAGTTATCGATAGAGTCCATTAACGCTGATCGGAAGAAGGAAATGCTTTTTTTCACAGGACCTGATCGTGGTAATCTATTCCTAGCGCGATGCCATGATCAGATTTCCTTTCTTGAGCAACCTTGTTTCCTCAGTCAGGGATGATTATTAATGCATTTTCAGCAAATAAGGCCAAACACGTGTTGAATTAACAATGGAGCAGAATTATCACTGGACATTCATGTTCACTCCGTGTTTCTGTTTCTAGCCGAGAAACATGAATTGCTTTACTTGAAATATGAAAGTAATGAAATTTGCTTGAACAAACATTTGCGACGTCTTGTCATGCTTATATTGGCATATCTTTGCCAGGTAGAGAGAGACCCACTGCTGTGCAAAAACTGTAAGGACTGTCTGCAAACTATCAAGCGCTCTTTCTTTTATGTTGATGTGTTATATTATGGAAGTAGTGATTGAAGGCACTGACCTTCGATTTTCGAGTCATGAGGGGCTGCTGCCAATCCATAAGCAAGCTTGCGACTTCATGGGATGAGGCATGTCAATTCTGACTTTTGTTTGCATACGGGTCCGGACTTTAGAAGATTTCCATGAATTTTATGTCGGGAAAACTTCCTGAATTGCCAACTGAGAGATTGTCAAACTAAAGCAACCACCCAAGGAGTCATCACGATGCTGATAGAGTTCTTTCACATTTTTCAACGTTAACAAACAAGAGCCAAAATGAGGAGTCCTCATGACTATGATTTGAGCCCGATGAAACAGTTACACTCGTCATTATCGTGTCCTTATTCTTGGGTTCCCCTTAACGCTCACTTCCTTCAGATCAAATCGCTAAAT
>NC_081443.1:3519264-3519686 GCF_007210705.1 Tigriopus californicus
TACATTAAAGCACGTCTTAAGTCTCATGGACTGACGGCACATGTACGGGTGAAAAAGGACAATCTACCTTTGAACATCCCTTCTTCCTATTGTACTTCTCAAGGCCGAACTTGAGAAGCTTTTGACACCACTTAGGGTGGTTAAGCTGACACAGTTTGTTAGTGATAAGACCCGCAAAACAGTCCGGTTGTATTTGAATGAATGGAGAAGTTTTTCCCAGGATCTCTTCCATTTAGTCATGAGAAGTTGTGGTGTTTTTAAAGGGTGCAATATGCAGTTTCGTTAGATCTAGCCTGGCAGCTCATTTTATTCTTGGAGTGGCGGCAACATCCCCCAAGTTAGTGGCCTAAACCCGAAAATTTTGATGATTTGGGACAGCGAAGAGTTTAAAGCGGCTTTCTTTTGAAAAAATGACATGTATT
>NC_081443.1:3519720-3520676 GCF_007210705.1 Tigriopus californicus
TATGGCTCACCAAACTCCAAAGACGTGGTCAAAGTGATACAATAATGCCCACATTAAAATTTAATCTTCGGCTCACGCTTACTCAGTTACAAAACTTTTGATGAAAGGACCCAGAGTTCTCCAAACCCAAAGCAAGCTGATTCTGACAATAAAACCATCGTCCATATCATAACCTACAGGCTAGACAGAAATGAAGGGGCACCTAAAATTGATCGATTTCGCAACAATTTTAATACAGAATTGAACCGAATTTCATTTTCCAATATGTTGGCCTTCAAACAAGTCGTGATCCGATGACCAGAGACACCTCTGTTTAGGTTGGTCAGAGTTTTTTATCTATGTTTGCTCAGGCTGTTTTGAATTCTTAATGAGCTGGTTACGATTTATTGCAGGGACAATAAAATCTAGCTTGTCCTGGACGACGGCCTAAATATTTTCGATAGGGTTTAAGCCAGGAGAGTACCCGGCCAATGAGCCTTATTCCAGAAGGGGATAAAATTCGCTTTGAGCCACATTTGAGCCTTTCCAGAGGTATGGTACGGAGCTCCTAATTACTGAAAAATTGCGAAGGACATGTCTGGCAACATTCTCTTCCTTCAGATAAAGCCGTCTGTTGTGGCTTTTAGTACTTTCTATCGCTACCTTTCCTTATACTTTCCCGTCTCGAGTTTTGTCAGAGACCCGAACATCACTCCTAACATACAGGCATACACCCCCCTGTGGGAATATGGGATTATCAGGGCGTATCCTATCACAACGAACTAAGTTGAAACCAACTATGGTTAGTTCTTCATCTAAGGCTCCTGACCGAATCCAGGTTTCTGTTATAGAGATTAATGAAATCTCTCTCTCAACGGCTAGTTCTTCTAAGATCTTAACTTTTGTGCTCTCTTTTTTAGAAATCAGACAATGCACGTTCAAATGTTGCCAATTTACGGGCCTCTCTTTTGACGGAC
>NC_081443.1:3520712-3534931 GCF_007210705.1 Tigriopus californicus
TCGTTTTTCACCGAGTTTTTTTAATTGCCCATGGACGGCCAAGGAAATCAGAACGTTCTGCCATAACTAGATTTTTTGTCTTTTGAAATGCTTTAAGTGGCACTTTATGCTTTTTTGAGCGGCACCTGACGTCTTCCACAAAACAGAAATTGTTGTTCGGATTATCATGGTTCATAAAGTGCGTTGTAGCGGTCCATGATTTGATCGAAGATTTTGGAAGTAAAACCAAGGAACCATTGGCGGACTGGGAGGAGTTTCAAATATTGTCCAAATATCATAAATCAAAATATAAAAATGTCAAAAAATCAATCAAAAGTAGAAGATGTATTACATCACTTGATTTAACATTCAATCAAGATGCAACCCATCCGAACTTTCCCAGTTGATTTTCACAAAACTTAACCATTTTCCCTGTTTGGTCAATGGTTCAATGCGTGGACAGACTCGAGTTATGGCTTCACAAGCTACTTTGTAGTGACTCTCAGTCGTAGATTTGTAGGACAAAGAAAATGTGTTCAATAATCATTCATTGTCAGAGGCTATAGATTATTGAGAGTCATTTTCGACCAAATGTTCAGTAAGGGATTAAGCAAAAAAAATACAAATAACAATAGCAGTTGCTTTCTTTGCATGACGTTTTTAAAAATGTGGCTTGAAGAATGCCAATATGGTCAATATGGACCTTTGACGAGTTATCCTTTTCAGTTCAAAGAGTTTGAAGGGAAGAGGAAGAGCTGGCCAGCTTCTCTTCAAGAGAGGGCATTTAACCCAGGAGCTCCTAGGTCGACATTTATTCCTATATGCTTCTCATGCGGCTCAGTATTTACCTTGAAGGACCTGAGTTAGGATCATAGAAAACCATAACTAGAATGCTTAAGTTCAACAGGAGCTGTACGCCATGAGCATGTTTTCAGGTCAGCTGACGCTGGTGAAAATGGTTACAAAGATATTTCGTTAAATCTCGCTTCAGGCAAGTTGAATTATTATCATGAAATATTTTTATGAAGCGTGCTGGCCGAGAGCAATTGCTTGACAAGGAGTCTTATTAGGGTTTCTACTCTGAATTTGGAGAGCCGTCAACGATTCAAATTTGCACCATAGTTGTCCTAAGTAGCTTGACTAAGAATGAAACATTTTGCCCACCAGCGACAGCTGAGACGAAAACATGCGATCGCAGCCCCTTGATCGATCTATACATGAAGTTATGATGGTTAGGATTGTCAACATGAGCAAAACAAGGTACTGCCGAGCAATCAAAGATCAAGAACGAGTCTTGACGCAACCCGTGTTTGAAGTCTGCAATAGTCTGCAAAAAAATATCACTTAAAGCCCATTAGAATGCATCATTGTCAAAATGTAGTCAATCATTATTAAACAGACCTTAGTTATGTATTGACGTAAAAATTTCATAAGCTTCTATTTAGCACATGCTTAGTTATTACAACTTAAAGGTTGCGTTTACGCCTTAAAGATCGAAAAATGGCCCTAATTATGTTTCTAGTTATTCCCGAGAAATATGTTTGTCTTTTTCAATGACACGACACGAAAAAATATTACTCCATTTTCTTAAAGATTTCTTTAAAAGCTAAAAGTACCAAAAAATGTCGCTTAAAATTTACAAAAGATGTAAAATAGCCTTTCATTGTACTTAAAGTACCAGAAGCTACCCTATCCTATCATGTTCCTAAAATGTTGAACGATACATGTGACAGTTTAATTTTCAAAGTTGTCACTTTTTGCAATAATTGATTTCTACGCACTAGCGATATTAAAAACCGTAAACATCGTCAAATTAATAGAATTTTGTCAAAATTCAAGATTAAGCTTGATTAAAGTTGCAATTGACAAGTATTTGCATCACAAATGTGTAACATTGACACTAAGTAAGTTTTAAGTTACATTGCAAAACTATTTTCGGAGTTTTTCTACTGCTTCAAAAAAGGAATATTTCCATTTATATTTTAGGCATCTAAAAGCTTATATTTCTTGGAATTGCTTTAAGATTTAACCGAAGCAATTTGTAGTCAAATTTGATGCAAATGCAATCTTTGAAAACAAGACATCTTATCGTTTGCTCCATGGATTTGAATAAGATTTTAGTTGAAAACGCACTAAGGATACTCTCAGCATCTATTGTTTAAGTTTTTAAAAATGTTATCTCTGTGTAAATTTCAAGCGGATAACATTTTAATCTGAGCTAGAATCCAAGATGATTTTTTTACAAAATCTGTTCCCTTTGTTTCAAAAACAACGAAAATCGTTGTTAGAAGTCTTGGCTTTTGCAAAAAGAAAACTTTTTCAGTATTGTTAGTAGTGTAACACGTAGAGTCTAGTAACACGTGCTTCAACGTCCCAAAACCGTTCATTTAATTCCAAATAAGCACTTCATACGACCACAAGATCTTGTTGAATTAAGAAACTTGACCAAATTTGAGCCCAAAACAATGCTTAGAGAACTCTAGAAGAAATGTCCCAAGTTTAGTTGCATGCACAAATACATGAAATTCGAATTCCGCCTGCTCTTGGTCAGCTCATAGCTTTGACACATAACTTTGAACGAACCACTTTACAAGTAATGATATAAAAAGTGACCTATGTAACACGATGAGGGCCGCAAAGCCACTCAAGCTGAATTGAGTAAAGGGTTTAACATTGCACAGATTTGGTATTTCACATACAACGGTAAATAAAGGGAATTCAGGCTAAGGCAGTAGCTCTAATTAGTATCTCACTACGCCTACCTTAATTGAAGAGATCTTCATTCCTTAATTTATTACTCATACCATGCTTTAGAGCTCTCGCATATTGGATGGAAAACATGACGTTTGCAAATATTTTGGCGCACCTTCCAGCATATACAAGTCGGTTTAATTCATATTTGAATGCCACTTGTGTTCGGAAACTTATTTTTGTAGGATTTGAAAAATCTGTCAGAAGATTTGGTGATGTATTTGTTGTGTTAGAATGTTAAAAAAAATTAAGCAAATGATGTTCCTTGAATAATACCTTGCTAAATTCTAGCAGAAGACGTGGCCTCCATCTAATACAAAGGACAATACTTCTGATTAAGAGTCAAATAAATAGATCTTTAAGGGACACGATGGTATTGTTGATACGTAAAACTGCATTTTTAGCAGATTTTAAATCTTGCTCTGGTTCAGTTTTTTTTTTCTCTTCGTGTTGCTCTTGTAGCTCCAAAACAAGTATTCCTCGTGTGAACTTGGCTCTTTTTGGTCATTGAAGTTTGGTGACCATGTGTTCCGCATTCAATTGGAATCAAGTCAGACCGGAAACTCATCCACTTTTTGCAGATTTATTCCACTTTAGCATAAGTTGAACAAATCGGTGTTTCATTATTCATAGAATTGCATCTTACCATCACGCTCACCATTTGAACTAAAGCTCAATAATGAAATGATCATTTTTAGCTGATTGTAGTCTCCATGCCCGGGGATGCTTCACTTTTGCTAATGCCACGCTTGATGACAAGTTAAATAAAAAAACTAAATTTGGTGAGGAGATCATTTAAAGGTAGAACATACCTTGCTTTTTTTCCATTGAGACTTTAAGGATCAACTTGGCTTAGGAGATTCCAAACCAGACCTTGACAAGTATTACTCTTCTAACCTTGAAGATACTTTCATCCTTTCTCTAGACTGCAACTCAACTTACCACCAAAGCGACAGGTGACCAAATGTGCGGAAATGGTCTCAAATTTGACGTTTAAACAA
Source organism: Tigriopus californicus (assembly GCF_007210705.1). Classification (NCBI taxonomy): domain Eukaryota; kingdom Metazoa; phylum Arthropoda; class Copepoda; order Harpacticoida; family Harpacticidae; genus Tigriopus; species Tigriopus californicus. Next base: position 3,524,444 of record NC_081443.1, read on the forward strand.
ACAGTATTTCAAGAAAACAGCCTTATGAACGGCTGATGGAGATAGTTCCTGACATTGATGACGCCAACTTGAAGACGTTCGTTGAGCCACAAGTGAAAAATTATTAGTTGCCAAAAGAGACTTTATTGTGTTCTTACTAAAGACGGTCAAAATATGTACAAAAAAATGTCGTTTGGGCACTGTGCTTAAAATCAAGAAAAAGGGAGTTATTGACAAATCAGTGCAAAATAGTCACTGCAGACGATAAGAACGGTTTTATAAGCAACAAAAAGGCAAATGGCAACTAACTGGAATACTGTGCATTTGATTCACGAAAGCAAATCTGAATTTCATTGCATTAGTATTATTTATTCTGAATATAATTGGTGGAAAATTAGGAACAATTGATTAGCCTTACCCTCACCCCAACTTTTAGACGCTAACCATACCACGGACGGAGAACCAAAAACTGGTACCAGGCATGAAAGTGCTTAACGGAATCTGGAAATGGACGAAGTGATAGCTGGCTTCGCTGACCGGACGAGGCTCACCCTCCGACCCTTGCACCCCAAACCCAAAGATTAAAAAATCGGATTTTCACGCTTTGTATGAAAATGCTCTCAACTTTAAAACCAAAAGTGTAAAGTGTCGCCCAGGAGTTATTTTAGTAAGAGCTATTCATAAACACTGACTTAAAGAGTCTGCCATTATGGGTTCATGGGTTCGATCCCAGGTCTCCCCCACCACCAAACCCTGCTTCTCTAGTGAATATTTGCCTCGAATGGCAACCCTTGAATCCAGAATGTGCCTCGAATCGCCATGTGCGAAAACTAATTGAATTGTCATAATTGAACATACCTTACTTTTCCATTGAGACTTTTAAGGATTAACTTATCAAATCCCGCATACCGATAAAACCAATTTCGAGACGACCCCCACTGGACCCAACCAAAGGTCCAATGGCTGGATGTTCTAGCACTATTACAGCTATTCTTTGGTAAAGTTTATTTGACTAGTACATTGTTAATGCGCCACATACGTACATCAAGGTTACATTTAAATGTAGTACAAGAATTCAAGGGTAGGAGTTGACCTCTAAATCATTTTTGCCATAATTCGTGGGCATTTGAGATCAAATTGTTTTGAGACGAACAAATCACTTTGGTTACAAACCAGACTATGATAGACTCCAAGACAACCGTTCATCTTGAACTTGGGAAAAGGACACCAACATTTTCTCATGAGAGGATAGGTACATCTACGGGATGAGCTTCAATGTGTTATTCATAAGAACCTCGTTTTTCTCCTCTATTGTATGCCGTATTCTTCCACTTGGTCAAATGGTTCAATTTGATGCCTCGTTCCTAGTTCCGTGTTCGCGATGAATTCATTACCATATTTTACCTCTACCTGCCACGAATGAAATGCGTTAGAGCGGCTAGGTAGGAGGCCAAGGATTTGGTGACAACTGACAAGGCTCTTGGTCGGTGGTAGGACGTACGTGGATCTCGAGGGAAATCGTTGGTCCTTGCTCCACAGATTACAATATACCACGAATATGTTTATGTATGCATGCATGATGTGTGTGTGTATGTGTCTGTGGGTGGTTGGATGGATGAAGTGTGTGTACGTCTATCTCCCTGTTTGAGCGTGTATCCTCATATGTCGATTGAGGTTGCCAGATTGTGAGAAGCGAAGATGACACAGCTTGCACTCGTACGGCTTCTCCCCCGAGTGGATTCGAAGGTGCTTTGTCAAGGTACTCGAGTCGGAAAATGCCTTTTTGCAAAGCCGGCATCTGAAATTCAAGTTTCGAAACCAATCCAGGTTGATCAGCCTTCATTATGAGGATCCTAAGGTGCACGTTAGCCATTGTACCTGTAGGGGCGTTCTCCGCTGTGTGTTGCGCATGTGGAGTGTGACGTGCTTGATTGGGAAACTTCCGATTACAGATGGAGCAATGGAATGGCTTTTCGCCCGAGTGAGTGCGGCAATGGGCGGTTAGGTTAGCGGCTTGAGAAAACGATTTGTTGCAACTGTAGCAGCGGTATGGGCGTTCTCCAGAGTGGGTCCGCATATGGGTTTTAAGGGTGCTAGGACGGGCATACCTGAAAAAAAGGAACTCATCAGTGAATATAGGAGGCCCTTCCTGGAAAGTAGGAATGTGAACTCGTATCTCACGTCTTGCCGCAAATGCCGCAAATATTCTTCGTGTTATCTGTGCTCGAATCTGGGCTGTTGGGATGCGTTCCAAAGGAGTTGTGGAGCAAAGCCCCATCCAAACTATTGTTAGAACCGTAGATGTGCTTGTTGATCAAATCCGCATTGGCAGACAAATTCCGCGCTCGACATGACCGTAACGTACGTCGAGTTGGACCCCCCTCAAAGATGGAGCGCGTCTCGTAGGTGGTGGTGGGGCTCTTGGTCCCGTAAAGCCCTTCGTCGTGTTCCTTGTCCTCGTTCAGAATGGCCTCGTCGTGATCTCGATTGGAGTAATACGGGTATTCCTGGACCTGGTGGTAGGGACTACTTACACCCAAGGGATCACCTCCTGGCGGCGGTGTCGATGTAGAGAAGAATGCTTGAGTAGGCGAGAAATGACCGGCAATGACTTGGTTGGGCAGGAAATGGGACGATCCGTGTCCCAAGTTCCAAGGGTTGCCCTGAAATGAGAATGACATAATTGAAAACATATTTTGGATCGGCCACGGACTTCGTTGAGAACAGTATCAGGCGGACTTGGTTTCGTTTCTAACACTCACCTCCAGTTGAGAATGTTGTTGGTCTTGGAGAGCGTAGGAGAAATGGTTGGGCGAGATCGTGGCTGGGACTGGACTTCCTTGGAAGAAGTTACTGGCGGCTGCCATACTGGCCGTTCCGCAAGTTGATGTCCAAGCCGCATTTTCATAAAATGACGACGTCCCAGACTGACTAAAAGTATTTGTTCTATTCAATGCGTGCGAACCCGCGTCTGGCGAAGTTGTTGATGGTGTTCCACAAGGCGACGGAGGCTAAAGAGGGATAAAGAGAGTTTCTTTGGTGACATTGGGCTAACTTGGTTCCATTCTAAAAGCTCATAAGTGCAAGCGTAAGAAGCATTTTCATTTCATTTCGTGGCATGTGTCACGACATGTAAACAAGAGAAAAAGATATTCTTTCCCGTCAAATATTGTTTAGACAGCCCCCAAATTAGCTGCTCATCTGCTCCATATTCAAACCACGGAAGTGCTCAAAATATTGGTCACGTGTTCCCGTTCTGTTGCATATTGCCTTCAGAAAATTGATCTACAATATTCGAATCGCCCCATTCGAATTCACCAACGAATTACTCGGTGATGTCGCTTAGTTTGGTTGTTGGGAACAAAATTGAAAGAGACACACCAACGTCGTTCATAATCCTCTTTCCTCCCCTCTTCTCTCTCTGCTGGAACTCGGTGGAGTGTTGACAGTTTGAATTAGCAAGGATACTCAGGACTCATCAGAGGATCAAGTGACCGAAGTTACGGAGATCAACACCAACAAAACTTCCCCTCATGGACTTCTTAATTTTCTTATGGACTACAAATCTGCATGGTTTAGGATACAACAATATTTCCGCCGAAAGTATTACTGAGTGTCCAACACGAGTGGCCGTATTTTTATTTCCTTGAAACTACCTACATGGAATTGCTTTATCCCAGTTAGCAAGGCCCTTCCTTCGCGAGTGGTCACGAAAGATTCAGCGAGCAAGTCAGTAAGCAAGCAGGTGGAGCAAAAGAATCGATTCCCTCGCTTTAAATCCCATTCACAATATCCGTCTTTAATTCCGGTCCAGCAACTTACCGAGGTCAGATTTCTCGTGGGTTCGAAGGCAGAGGGGGTTTTATCCTAAAAACGAGCGCTGGCTAAGGAGCAAGCTAAATACTCGCATGCTACGAACAAGATATATAAAAAGTGAGTCATGTGTCATGTGCCGAATAACCGCATGCATAGGTTGATGCATGAGACAGATGCCTTTGCAGTCATTTGACCTGGACTGTGAAGCAGTCTGAGAGATGATTTTCCTTTGACAATATGTGTGGCAAAATGGTGATGGATGTAATCTAAAACCCTTTGACCTCTCTGCGCCCATTCGTAATGAAAAGGAACCAGTAAATTCGGCTCCCTTATTGAATCAGCTAACAGTTGAGCTAATCTGAAGAAAAGACGTTGCTTGGCTATCAGAGTAAATTAAATGCTTTTTTTTTCATCGAGAACAAACAACTTGTGTTGAAATCACTTTTATTTTGGGAAGTGCAAGTTTGTGCATTGTTTGGAGATGACTATAACAGACCTAAGTTAGGCTCAGGCTAGTTAGTCATTAAATAACTGGTATTGTCCGCTTCTACTTTCCGTCCATTTAAGAGTTGAAATCTCTTCCCTATCTCACCTCGGAGCTACCCTGAAAACAGCACATGACAAAGACAAATGCATAGGGAAAAGGCCCTATTCACAGATGTCTTATTGTCATGTAAAAGCGAAGTAAACATGCTCAAAGGCCTACCTGTCTGTCTAAACTGTAAGTGTTTTGCTCTCCTGAGCACGTGGATCGGGGATGGGTCGTTTCCAAAGATGTTCCACCTCCTGGTCCAGGAGAAGCAATGCCTTGGGAAATATGAATGCCACCCCAAGTAGTTGGATCCTCGGGATGAACAATGGGATTTTTCAAGGAAAGTAAGACATCAGCCATGTGATGGCCACCTCCCCCTGCCCCTCCACCACTCTGGGTGTGTCCGACGAAAGGATGAATCATGGGCGTCGCTGAGGTAAGAAGTTGAGAGGAAGTACTTATATCAGGGAGCTCGCTCGGAGGGTTAAAGATGTTTGACCTGAAATTGTCCATATCATCAATCAGCAATGATCTGAACCCGGAAGTGAAAACAATGACAGAACTTCCTTTACCTGCTGTTCGTGTCGTTGGACAAGTTTGCAAATGGCTCGAAAGCCGAGAATGTGAGATCAGTAAAATCTGTGTCGTGGGTTAGGACCTCGTTTGATGGATGCAAATGATGTTGCTGGTTGGAAGTGACGGATTGGAATGGGTCTTCATGGGTCAGGTATTGAAGATCGAGTGTTCCTGTACCTTGCGAAGAGCTCAATATTTCAGCACTTATATGATACTCCGACGAGGGTTGTAAATCGAAAGGTGTACTGAGTCCTAGTAGATATTCAAATATAAGTGTCATTTCTAGTGTTACTTCTTCAGTAGACCACGGAATATATCCTTGAATCTCTTACCTGGCTCTGAGGAGCTATTCAGGAGTATTTCTTCGTCGTAATCTTGAACAGGAACCGTTTGCAATGAGATCAGATCCACCTGTTCCCTCCCGGCGTCTCCTTCTTCCTCGGCGACAACTTTGACGTTTTGGACACTTTCATTTGGATCCTGACTAACTTCAGGGTTTCTGACTTCTTCACTGACAACTGGTTGGGGTTCATCCACGGAAACCGACCTCCATAGGGCCGTGTCAAGAACTAAGGATGGGTTGTTGGGCACTTAAGACGAATCGAAAAGGTCCTCGGAGTCCAAGAAGCACTCACTGCCTCCTGAGTTAGAACCGGCCAAGACCACAGGAGCTGCCGAAGTCTAGAAAAGTCCCATAAAATCAGTGGAAGTCCATCCCAAGTGGATCAATCATCTCTGAGTGGCAAGTAACAAGTAGTTTGGGTGTATCAACTCGTGTAGAACTTTGAGCACCTTTTCCCCATCCTCTCTTTGCGTTTCCGCCGGTTCCAAAGAGCGGATCTGCCGCCAAGCGAGAACGAGAGGAGACGAGCAGCCACGATTCTGGACCAATCAGTGAGCGGCGTTCCCAAGAAAGGAGGAGCTTCTTCTTTTTCTTCTTCCGAGCTCATTTCTATTCTTGGCAAGCGAGCCATGTACGTGTGTATGCATGTATACACGCAGATTGAATTACGCGCCCAATTATGGAGCCATAGCATATTTGTGTTCTTTGTATGAGATCCTCAAGCACGTCGAGTATGTTGGGTTAAAAGTGCCCAAAGGGGGGCGGCCCCTTTTTCATTGACGAGCCACACTTTTTTCTTCCTATTTTTTGCCATTCTAACATCTCTCAATGCACAAAAATAGATTTAATATGAGTTCAAATTCTATTTAATCACGGACACAGAAATATGAAAGTCTGGTATACTCCTATTTAGTATACTAGTTGCTATCAAAGCGGCCAAAGCGGCTCATCATATCGTTGCCAGGATCAGTAAATATGATCAAGCACACAGGCGTACATTTCAAAGAGTTACTGGCCCTGTAAATATGATGTGAATGACAAAAAGGAGAGGCTGTTTTGAGCCACGAAGCCCATGAAATGAATCCCAATCTCGTTCTCTATTTCTCTCAGTATGGAGAGCGGTCCGTGGTTGAGGGGAAATTGACAGAAATGCAATCACGATGAAAAACATGGGGAAATATAGTACTTGTGCCTGCTCTCGCCCATCTAATGGGGAGCAGCTGCCTCAGAAGTTGGCGTATCCAGTCTTCATGCCCAACTCAATACCACAAGGAGTTTGAGGAAATCATAGAAAGTCAAACCACTAATGAAATTCTGAGCGGATTTCTATCACCAACCATCGCCATGGAGCATTTCATTTCTTCAAGCATAATTGATTCAATTGTCATCACATTTTCCCACAGATTCATATCGATAAAAGAATGCATTGAATGTCTCGGTTGACAACAATTGACTGAATGGGACCACGTTCTAGATATCCAATGAATGCTCTCAAGTTTTGGGGACATGGGTTGGGAGGGAGGTTGTTTTGAGATTGTGCTCAAAGACAAACGCTTGATGACATTGATTATTTGGTTACCCGGACATCCGTCAGAGGATGAGTCAAACTGGACTTACCATGGTGGACAACGAGTGGTTTGACATTGCACTGGAATCAACTAGAATGAGTCCTTGTGAAAAGGAATCGTTATCGTTGCGAAGCTATATTCACGGGACATGTTCCAAATGAGATAGTGAAGGCTTTTTTATGTTAAGGACCAGCCATTCCCAGTTCTCCGACCAGGTGAGCTCGTCGGTCGGTCCAGAACTGGAAGTCGATCATATTATTCCTTGGCTGCTTGGCTAGGTTACAATATGCGCCCAGGGGATTATCATTTTGTTAAGCTCACACTTCAACCATTTGGATTAGAAGCCGGTTCTTTATGTGCATAAAGCTCAAAATAAAAGCAAAACTAGTTGTCATTCCATTAGATATTCATCAAAGCATTAAAAATTATGTCTTTCACAATTTAGCTCAGCCAGATATGAGTTACAATTGCGCTTGATTGTTTAAGCTGCACTCCAGGCGAGTTGCGAGTATATCTCAGCAGTTCCATATTTCCAGATTTATCCATGTAACAAAACGATTTTTTTTACACAAAGGATTGTCAGATCGGTCAACTCAAATTCGTTCGAGGATCAGATTTTGAACCAAAATAAACCCACGTAATAGTTTGAACTATTTCAGACCAGATTGTCGTTTATTGCGGAGTTTACGGTAATAAATAGTCGCAGGATACTGCCTTTATGTGATAAGTGTAGCAAGAGAGATGGTAGTACGGATTACGCATTCATTGTGCCCTACCGGCATTAAAGTCCCTTATGCATTTAAAAAAGACAAACAAAATAATCTTTCCTTTGAGCTTCAGTTTTATCACATAGTGTGCTTGCTCTATTTCTAGTTTTGTTTTTACCTACAGCTAACCGAAATCAGTTAATGGCTTCTAAGTGTGCAATGGGAAACCAGATACATTTGACAATGTTGTATGAACAAGCTTACAAAGTTTCATTGATTTTGTATAAGAGTGTTTAAGCCAGAAGTGTTGCACATGCGTTTTGGTAAAAGTTTTTAACGACTTTATGATTTATGAATTGACTTGAATCCTACAAGTAGGTACTAACTCAAGTAGGAGGGATGCATAATAAATTTGACTGAGTGCTAAAGGATGCGATGAGACTGATCTACGGGTTCATCTATTGAACTTGCTAAATTCTGAATTGCTATTTTTTCGTCTTTTTATCCTTAGTCCTATTGAACCGGGCTCTATCGTGGCGAGTTCGTTTTTCCACGGGCAAAAAAGAAGAAAATGGTGCTCTTGCCCTTTCACCTGGTCTCAGAACTGCGTCTCTTCAGAGCACAGGCCGAAAGAAAACAAAATTTCCTCCTTTAACTAATCGGGATCTGTTCCGTTCTGTTCAAAGTATTACCTTGTAAAGACCCGCGTCTCATTGTTTTTTTTTCGAATTTTGTGGATGATTGTGGAAAATTTTGATTTTTCTTTTCATGTTTCATCAATTGGCTACCAAGTTGTGTTGTAACTGTTCTCTTTGTACTGTACCTTTCTAAATGTTAAAAGAAAAACGTGGCCAATTTCTCTCCAAGGGTCAAGAGCGATCAAATGAAATGAGCCCACCTTTTTTTGGCTCATTCCCACTCTAAAAACACCATATAGAAAGCAAATCATAAGTAATTATGTTCAAGTATGAGCTTGTGGAATGTTTATCCAGTAAAAAGTATTTAGTTTGTTTTTGTTTGTTGGTGGTCGATTTTAAAAAGCCAAATACAGTGCACTGTTATTTTGGGCATTTTGTGAAAGGAAAATTAGACAAACATCACACCCAACCTGCGCTGGGCATAGACTGAATTTGTCATTTATTTCAATTTGCCGGCTTGTTGAGTCCAAAAGCCTTCTGCCAGGATATTCCATTAGTACAGTGACAGGACTACACCAAAAATGACATCTGAATACCAAATTGACACTCTATTCAAGGCAAAGGCTACAAAATAGAAAAGTTGAAACCTCTATACCATAGCTCTGCGTTCTAGAGGCTGGACAGCAACGATTTTCAACCACTGCACTAGAACATAATACAACTTTCATTCTATAGAATTGGCTTTTAAGCGTTTTAACTACTGAACTGAAATACAGATAACTAAGTATACAGTGGGCGCCAAGTGAAGAAAACAAGCTTGAATATGTTATCAGAAGAACACATTAACATGATCAAACATCTGACTTTAATCCTCAAGAAAATGCACGATTTTTGGCCTCCACGGCCAACAGTTGCTTCTATGTTTAATAAGAGTAAGAACAATACGTCGCAATGTTGAGTCACACATGAATTAACTCGCCCCAAGCAACCCTCCAGAGCCTTAGAATACTCGACCACCTGACAGCATACCGTCCCAAGAAGCATCTAATTACCGAGATTGATGGCCTCATCTTCCATAGCATTTGGTATGAGCTAGTTATTTACACCAAAGCTAGGATCAAGGCAAACAACCCGCACAGTACTTTTCATAGTTCAGGTGGTTCTGAACAGAGTGATAAGAATTTGTTCCGGAATAAATTATCCGATCATGTCTTAGTCGGTTCCTACTGAAAAGAGAGCAAGGTGTCAACAGTATATCAAATGATGTGCACACTCGATATTTCGAACGGAGAAACCCAGCCCAGATAATGCTTCAGTCCATGCCCCCAAGAGTCATTTGATTTTAAAACTGTGTCCCAGACGGGGCAAAAATCGAAGTGAAGAGCAAAAAAAACAATGATTGCACAAATTAGATCGAACTAATAGAAGCTATTTTTCAAACGATAACAACGAGTCTTAAAAGCGAAATTAGTGCGTACGCTCAAGAAGAATAAATAATTATGGATTAAGCCCCTTTTGAAGAGAATGACATTCGCCTACACAGTTTGGCATAATCATCAAATGGAAAAATGTTTTTCAAGAATGAGAGTGGGGCAAAATATATCATATGCTTTGAGTCCTGTCATGTAAATTCAAGGGTACTTAATGTGATTTAATGTATTTCTGAGTGATTTTTCATTTGCAACATTTTCTTGGAACTCAAAGCACAACTTGCCCAACGTAGCTATTTATTTCTGAAATCATCTTTTTTGAAGAGGTGTTAAATTAGTTCAGAATGAAGAATCCGCGAGTCTTCCACTAAGCCAGGTGGATCAAATGTTGATTTTTACAGGCTGGAGGTATGTTATAGATATTGGCCGTAAAAAAAAATCCTGGATGAGCCTGATGTAAGTAGAAAAATAGGAAATGATAAATGTATAACAAATACATAAACTAGTGACGACCGAAACTGACAGCTTTTGGCTAGAAAGGAATGTAATATTTTGAATGGCTAAAAAAGCGGTGGCAAATTGATGATGACAGGGTGGCTTAAAAGAAAAGCAAGACACACTTCTCTCCCTGATTTAAATCAATGGACCTCACTTCAAAATGGAAGGACCCAAAGGATAAATGTGACAAGTCAGGATGACTTGCTGATAAAAAAAGTGTTACTTGACTGATATTCGTGGCTCGAAATAAAAAAGATATATTGATTTGGTATTTAAGATAAAGTCCGATGGCAATGGCAATTTCAAACCAGGAGAGTAATTAAACAAACATCCAAAGAAGAAGTTCAGAGTAGAGAATTCGCAATGGCCTTCATTTGCGATCTACAGTGCAACAAAACTAC
>NC_081443.1:3534962-3546903 GCF_007210705.1 Tigriopus californicus
GAGGTATTCCTGAAATCTGTGGCGTAAATCTGAATCTTTGAAAGTGCTTCAAAATTCTTAAAAGAAATTACTAAATGCAACCCTTTGCCATGCAAGTGCTCCGTTTAGACACCCTACATTAAAAGGGTTTGTTGGAGTTGTTGGAGCGTTTTTTCCAGTCTAGTATTTGGGGTAACTTTTGAGTGCTGCAAAGCAACAAAACAGTGCCACCACTATTTGAGATAATAACTAAAATTGAGAAATTTGTGATAACAGAATGCTTATAAGGTTATGATGGGGTTCAAGGTAGATTTATCACCCAAGTGGCAGAAACAATTGGTGGAAACGGAAGGATTAAGCCTCAGTTCAGATATACTCGTGCATCCAAAGATGTCGGGATTATCTTGACTGTATATATAAAAGGGTTTCGAAAAGTTTGCTACTGTCTCTTTGATTGCGCGAAACGAGTATAGTTTTTTTTGAGATATATTGACAAATAGCCAAGTTTCCTATATTTACAAGTGATATTTAGATTTGAATGCCTAATTGATAAGCAGGGCTTGAAGTAGCGACGTAGAAGGTAAGTTACAAGTAACAGCGTTACTTGTAACGTGTTACTTTTTGACTAACGTTAGCGGTAAAGCGTTACTTTTCTGAAAAAGTAACGGTAACAGAACGGTTTTTTAGCCTCTCCGTTACCGTTACTCTCTTCTCTCCTTAACGAGCGATTTTTTGTAAAATTCCCTATCAAATGCAATGACTTACTTGCCACTGATGGGATCAAATAGATAATCGCAGGTGTCATTCGTTTCACGCCATATTTACTAAACGTTATAAAAATCGCACAAGCCTTTTTCGCAGTTTTAGGTCTTTTTCTGCAATAGTTTCTAAAAAGTATCGGTAAAGGCAATGCGTTAATTTTTTTAAAATATAACGGTAACTGTAACGCGTTAGCTTTTTCGGTAACGGTTGAAGCCCTGTTGATAAGTATTTTAAAGGTAAAGGCAAAATTGCCCGTTTTTATCGCCATCCTGTGAACTATACATGAAACATCATCATTTGGGCAAAGCAATAAAGGGATCTTCCGAAATTCATTCTGTATCGTTGTCCTTTCTTGGAATGTTCTTAACGAACATTCGAAACTGACGGCAAAACCGAAAGCTTACCTTATCATACAAGAGGTGGCAAAGCATTCATAGTTGCGATGATCCTAATCGTAGTTGTACAATAGATCGTATTATTAACATTTCTCTAGTAGATGACGCCATAATTATGTGAACAAACTCGAGGCTCACGTCTTCAAATTGGTGTGTATACGTATACGAGTATGTCCGTTCCGCTGGAAACTACTACAATTGTAATTTATTTAGATGATTTTTGTTTAGCTTTTATTTCCGCAAAAAACATTGGTGAAAGGAATAATTCTTTTATTCGACAGAACTTTACATTCGATCCCCAAGCACAATGGGACGACCACTGTTTACCGTGTGTGCTTATGAGATCAACCAAAGAAAAGGGGCTTTTGAAATTTGCTCTTTGGTTCGGGTTTTGTTGAGAGTCAGCACATTGTCAATCGGATTACCTCTCCATCATCCAGTTCCAAAAGAGGGAAAAAAGATCAGAGGGCAACCGAGCTGCAACCACAATGGTCCATGTTCCAAGAGTATTCCCTCACTCGGCGGAAAGGAGGGGATCATCGACGTCAAAAGTGAATCGAGATGCTCCAATCCAAAGGATCAAATGGAACGAACTTCGACTCAATTTTGTTCCTCGGCCACACACAATGTGGTAAATGCTTTACACACACGTGACATCCTACTTCATGTGGAGAGGAAAAAGGTACCTTTCCCACCTTTAGTTCCGTGTGGCTGGTGTTGTCTTGACACGGGTCGTTGCAATTTTGAAGGAGGCCTCTTACCTGAACACAAGGACGGATTATGATAATGAGACAATGTGGCGAGTGAAAGGTGAATGGTTGGTTCCACGAGATGTTGGAATATGGACCGCGCCTAATTCCCCTCGCCGACCTTTTCTTTGTCACTCACTACCTCATCTGAATTCATGCATAATCAGCGTCAGAGCTGTGGAAAAATACGACCATCAAATCAGACAGGAACCTCAAATTCGACAACATGGTCATTATTTCTAAATGAATTTTGTTACACAATTTGTCGAAATGATTCAGTTGTACGAATACAAAGAAATCAGATCAAAATGCCGAAGATGAGACGAGAGCAAATATTAGTGAGTCCCATCAAAACCTTGTTCACTCTCAAGCCCCAAGATCTATTCGGACTTCAATCCGATGATGAACCGTCGTTCCTTTAAGACGCCTCGCTTTTGGTCCAAAATAAGGTATCGGATGATCCAGTCCAGGCTCAAGGTGTTCAAATCGTGGTTTTTCATTTCGGCCAGATCCGTGTTGCTCAACAGGACATCGGGATCGCTGTGGGTGTTGACCTGAATATTGTTGTTTTTGGCAAAGGTCACCAACTCAGGTGGTACGACACAGCAAGATTGGAGATTGATCTAGACGTTCAAAAGAAAATAACCCCTATGATTTCTATTGACGGGGATCAAAACGTGTAGTTTAGGAGGGTCTAAACTTGTCCACACTCACATTGATGCTGGAAGGCTTTCGGATGACCTTGCCGTACAAATCCTCCAAAGTTGCCGTCTCGATATCACAAATACCCAGCTTCTTGACCTTTTTCTGATCCAAGTGGGATTCTAAGCCTTGCCAAAGCTCCACAAACTGATTCAAACAGGCCTCGTAGTCGGCATCCTTATCTTTGGGTTGTGGACCGATACTCAAGGCGTCCAAGGCCTCAATGGGTACAGATATCTGCAGGCTGTCGATATGGAAAGGCTCTGAAACAGTGTGAATTTAGTTTTCAAAAAAAAAAACCAGCTCTGAAAAGAGTTGCGAATTGCTCCTTCGATTAGAGCTTACTGATGTTCTCAAAGACAGCCTCAATGGCCGTTTGGGCCGCATTGGCCTCGAACGAGACGGGAAAGAACTTGACCTTGACCTCCACGTCCTCGGAGGCCAAGCTGCCTGATCCATTGGCAAATGTGGCCTTGGGATCGAGCTTGATGTGGGTGCCATCGTTGGAACGGTGCCAATGGTGACTTTCCGGATTAGTCAGAGCCTCTTGCACCACGGTCTTGACCTCCGAGGCCGTCGAAGGCAAATTGCCGCCAAACTTCTTACGCAATTCTTTATCCAAAAGCAAATTGGAGGACACGATCGTCACCGACGGCATTGTGCGAAATGATCTTTAAGCTTTTCTTGAAACAGCTATATAGTTGAAGGTTCTCAATCACGAGTCAATGTCAGGGCTTCTATTGTTATGGATGAGATTATGCTGTGGCCTAACAAGTCAGGGCCGTACGTTTAAGCCCAATAGTGTATCATGGATAAGGAGCACAGACTCTGCAGAACGGTAACAGACACTAATGAATGATTTATGCAGTAAAACAAGTTCCCTGCCTCTGTCAAGCGAGTTGCTTCATTTCCGAGTTGTCAGACCGACCAGGAACCCTCCAGGGAAGGAGAGACCCACCACACCAGCGATCGACCAGCAGATAGGTCTATGTACGTGTTTCTCGCAGGACTCAGGAGAGGCATTCGAGGCTCGATCAGGGTGGGAAATGGACGGAGATGGAAATGTGGTGTACTAGCATGGGAAATCCATGGACGTTAGCAAATATGAAGGGGATAGAAGGATTAGCATGATACTTGACGCTTGTTCCTCGAGCCGACTGATTTTTATATTTTTAAGTTTGCCATGGAATCTGGCTCCAGTCGCTTTCAATAATGTAACTAGATTAGCTCAAAAAAAGCTTAGCTCAAAATGGTGGAAAAGTGAAGACTACGAGGATAGTTTCTCCTTTCAATATGATCAGTTTAGAAGTGGAGATCTGAATTGATTGATTTACGTCTCTTCGACGTAACTTTGCTATCTTAAGCAGTGTTATGAGTGAAAGATACTGAGATGTATTCATTCATCATTCACTGATCATTCACTGATTCACTGATCATTCACATCATTCACTGATACCTTTCAATCGATTGTTTGGGGTAGAAAATAGTCATTCCTATAAGCCTACTTGCGTCCTGCTTCATATCATTAGAGCTGATCATCGGATCCGACAAGCTGTTCTAAGCTGATCCGAACTGAATTTTCGTAATCCAAATCCGGAAAAGCGAACCCGTTACACATCTCTAGTGCAAACTAAATGAAGGAAACTTTTCTTTTCGGCTCGTTATATGAGTTGTTGCTTTCTTCATTAGCATTAGACCTCTACCACAGTAAGCGCACATTATCTAAACACTTCGAGGTGGGGGATATTCAAAAGCAAAATGATGCACAAAAAGTCACGGTTTTGAGCAATCCAGCTTCCTTCAACTCGATTTAGTCACTCTCACGTTCGAGAAAACACATGGCTGAGAAGCAAGGTGAGGAGGAGGAAAACACGTGTAGTAGTACACTCGCTACCCTCACTTTGAACAGGCGTGGAACTGGCTTTCTAAATCCAAATGTGCCCGGGACAGTGTGAGGAGAAGTGGGTTCGATTGGTGGAATCTATTTCTCCAATGAAGACATTGCATCTAACGCTGAATCTAACGCTCCTAAGAGTATGAACGTCAATAATTATTTCTCTAGAATCACAAGTCACCATTCCCCAAAAATCCGTGTTGACATGATCATTCAGAGTCAAAGTCTTTCTGTCTTTCAGATGTTACCAAATGAGCTTATACTTATTGAACAAATACAATTTGAAAATGTTGTTGCGCCCTTGGAAAAATCAAAAGTGAAGTATCTCAGATTCGGTTGGCATTAAAAACATGCCAAAGAATTCACGCAACTTAAACTAAAACTCACGCAACTTATCTTCCCGCTGGTTTTGACGGATATGTTGAAGATTCGATGTAACAGGTCCAGAAAAAGACCAGGTTTCTGCCACATATTTCATTAGCAAGCTAGATATTGGCCAACGACCGTGGTTAAGTTTTGTAATCTTTGATAAGAAGTGCAGGCATCCTTTACGTTCAGGAGAAGCTTGTTAAACTTATCCAAACGTGACTCTTCAAAATTCTCCCATCTACTATTACGAAGTACATGGTTACTTCTATCAAACAACTCAGGATAACATATCAGCTTCTGTGTCCAAGCAATGATTCGCTTAGCGCTATTTTGGTCTTTCCCTGACCTTATTTTCTTCCCCTCTTCTTTTGAATCATGTTACATTGTTTACACGTATTATGGTACATTGCCTTACAAATATTGTGAGTAACTGCTCTTTGACAAGCCACTATTGTTGTGACTCAGGATTGACAACAAACATCCGCTCCGAATCATCTTGAATGCATTCTCTCTAAAGTTAGTCAAGTAATTTGATCGCTTGATCAAATGTTCCAAACCCATATACTTGACTTAACTTACTAGCTATTTGCAAAGTACATAGAACAAGTATGGCAAAACTCTACTAAACCATTTTTTTACCAACAGCCTCATTTCTCCCGAGCTCGCCCACAAGGAATGAATGGATTGGCAGGATCCACCGCCAACAACGATCCTTTGTTCTGGAACAAAACACTTTCTGATGGAATATTCAGAGCATAAACTCTCTCTAAATGTAATTTTTTGCTTGGAGACATCAGGTGAAAAATCATACAATCACCGCACATTTGTATCCGTCGGCTCCCAGCAAAGTAGGCCCGATCTAGCCCTACCCTCTTACGGGCAACAAGCCTATCATCAGGTTATTTTCTCCTAACGTCTGAGGCAAATTTACCTGCTGGTAGTAGCCAGAAGAACCGATTCATTCCGCGGGACTTGGTGTACACTCACTCACGCAACAATTTGGTATGTAGTACGTACGGTTCGAATGCGTTGCTGCATTGCTGTCAAAGTGAAGCTAGTAGATCTCTCTGGCTCTTGGTCAATGGTCTTGAATTCGCAAGGGTTTCTTCCCGTCAAGTGCTGGTGTCTTCTTCAAAGTGGGGTAAGACTATTTCAAAATCATATTTTGGAATTAGCGAAAGCGAATGCAAGTACATTGAAAGAAGTTGCCGATTTCTGCCGACTGCTCTTTGCGCTAAAAGGCTGTGAGCTTTTAGTTCAAAGATCTTCCTGTGCTATTGAAGTGTGTTCTCTATCAGCGCTTTGAAGACTCATATTCTCATATTTTGCTGATCCTCTTGAGACAAAAATAGGTTCGTTACTATTACTTATCCTCCTTGTCCCCAAGGAAATCTTTCATCAGATTTAGGTGAAATATTAATCATAAATCAATTTGACAAGTCTCTTTATGAGCATTATTCGAGGAGATGAAGTTGTTCCCGAAAGAGTGAAATGAAAACAGTTTTTGGTTTGTCCGTTAAGGGAGAGTTGTAGTCACGGTTTTGAGGCCACATGATCACTTGGTTTTTTTTTATTTAAAAAAGTGTTTGAACATAGCGACCTGTAAGATTACCCGTTATGGTTGCTTCTCTCATTCTCTATTGTATCATAACTAGACTCCGAAAAAATATGTTGTTTTCATGCCAAGCAGAAATTGCAGAAGTTTAGCAGTTCGGATGTGCAAAAGAGCCGAACTGAGGCATTGGGAGGAAAACCGGTTAGTGCCACCCTGTCGAATTTCTCCTCGATATACGAGCAACATTGGTTCTTGGACTCTAATCATAACAGAATATTTTGGGTGATATTATCAGCGTATACACACAATCTCCAGCCAGCTATTTTTCTGACGAAAATGAGAGCTGGAGAAGTATTTAGTTACTCGTCATTAGTGATGGGGTTCGAAACGGAAAATCAGATATTTGATTCGACGAACCTCTGTTACGGCTCTCAATTCAAACGAAAAGGGCCACAGAAATGAAGACCCATTATCAGGAAGGAGTTTTATAGAAGCCTTGTTTCTGAGGCCTAGAAACGCAGGGTCACGTGCTTACACTCATTTATGCTTTATTTAGTTTATGGGTCTGTTTGATGTTATTTTTGCATTTGAACTCCAAAGCGAGCTGTGCACGGTTAGATCAAAAATGAGGTTGCCAAGACGAAATTACAATCGCATGTAAGGGCGCTTTTAAAATCAGGACGTGAATACGAACCAGCTTGTTTTTGGTGACATATTCATGCGCAGTTCAAAACGGTGTAACTCGTTTATGAAAGTTTCAGACTACAAGATTTGCAATCTTCCTTGTACGTTGGCATGAATTTTAGAGATTGATTGACCGGTTCTTTAGCTATATCACTTTTAGACCATCAATTCAGCCGAATGATTTGGACCACTTCCAACCAATTTTGAGCAATTATTATTTGGCAATTATTGTTCGAATTTGAAAACATGGGCTAAAATAGTGTTGTTGTTCATTATTAAAAGGCAGTTTTTTTGCATATGCAACCAAAATAAACGTATTCCTTTAGATCTCCTGATTTCAAAATGATGTTTTCTTTTTTTTTTGCCAACCGTGTGTGACTAATGACAGGTTACTTTCTTTGAACAAAAAAAAAATTGATTCCCTTTGGATTCATAGCCGCTGAGCTTTCGACTTCAATGTACACAAGGTATTCTGGAGTGCGGTGGTTCAACCCTCGATCTTGTTGAGTCTGAATAAAAGTAAGTTTTTCCAGCTACTCGATGCCGGTCTAGTGAAGTAGTCATGGTCTTGGCACTTTCAATTGACCGTGGATGAACAAAGAACATAATAGGAAGCAATTGCACTTTTCCCATTTACGGCTTTCTCTATAACAAGTCACAACCACAGGTCCGTTCGGAACAAAGAAGAACCAACTGATGAATGAGAAAATCTCTGCCTGCAGAGTCATACCTCGGGTTACACCACCCACAGTTCGTTTCCAATTGATTGATTTGGTGTTCAAGCTTGACCAATTTGTAAGAGTGTCTAGGCAAAAGGCCTCAATATTGTCTAGTTTAGGTGTTACATTGATTTCCGAGTGAATTCGAGTTCATTATCCTCGCCCATTCACTCCACTTTATCCCTTGTTCGAGAGTTGGGTACTTTTTGCCCTTGACCAATCTGAGGAGTGGTTCTCGATCTAACTTAAAATGTCAATGTGTCTTTATCCAACGAGGCAATGGCTCCTTTGGCAATGCAGTCAAGCTCCTACATTGGAGTCGAGCTTTTGCAGGGAATGGCTTTTTATTGGTCAGGAAAATTCCTCTAAAATGCACTTCTTGTGCATCTCGTAACGTTTGAATGGCCGTAACAAGAAGAACATCACTAATTGTGCAAAATAGGATTAATCAGACCTGGAGGGTAAAATATGATGCAGAGAGGCGCCAAAGAACAAGCTTCATGAATCATGATGAACCCCTGAATCCCACCCAAATATGTGCAAAAACTTTTCACTCGAAAATGAAGCCTCGATTATAATCTACAATACCAAGGAGGACTTTGCGTCGTCAGAGCTACAGAAAAAGCTCGTGCAGGTTTCATTTGTCTTATCAGTGAAAAACTTCGACCTGAACGAGCTTTTCTGAGGGTTGAGTATGTTCACACTTCTCGTACATTTGATTCTTTTAGTTTACTGCAAGAGAGAGGGAGAGAGACATACAGACAGAGAGACAGAGCATGAAGGAATTCGTCCTCGTAATAGATTGAACTTGAAAGGGATTTTCCTTTTTACATGCAAAATATATTTCTTTGATCCCACCATTAGTACATTTAGCCATTTTAAAAAGCAAGCTTATCTTGCTCTTCGGAAGCAGTACGGACGAATTTGGCTTATAGTCAACAATACTGATTCGGTTCCCAGGTATATTAGAATCTCTCTGGTCATGTGTACGTACCGTCTTCCAGCTCTTATTCTCTGTCTGTCTTTCACTCTTTCTTCTCCCGTGGGTGAGAATGGCTTCTAAATAACAGGCCTTTCTCATTCAAATTTAGTGCTTGGATCGACACTTAAGGCAGAGATTGGCGTCATAATTAGCGTGGCATGATAAAGGGATTTTTTTAATGTTTCCCGGTGTCTTTCCAAAGCTGTCATGTAACACCGAGGTAATGCGAATTCGGTCGAATTTAGTTGCTAATTATGTATAATTTTTATACTTGCGCTTTTTCACGGCAGTAATGGAGAGTCATGTCTGCTTGGCCTTGTTTCTTCGAAGATTTGTTTCAAAAAAGTACGTAATACAAAGAAGTTTTCTTCACATTTTTAATCTATCATAAGTGTTTAAATAGCTTTAATCCTGATGTAGACGTATTGGTGTTATTGTTTTCATAATGTAAAGAATATGACTCAAATGCTTCAAGATAACGCGTAAATGAAGCTTGAATCAAACATGGAATTGTAGATTTTCGAAGCGACTAGTAAGTACACTTTCAGTCATCCTAGTAATAATTTTCCATTCTATATCAACATCATTTTATCATGTATTTGTATGCCTTGAGTAATTTAGCGTAAATTTGCTGTGTCTGTTAGTTTTCTTGGTTATTTTTGCTTCGTGATGTTCGATTGCACTTCTTATGAGTAAGCAAGTTTCCAAATCGACCCTTGAGTATCATTGTCAACATGATCACGGATCTATCTATTCAAAGTCTGATCTATACTAGCCGCGAGAATGAGACCCAATCGTAGACCCCCAAGATCAGCGGCATCTTCTAGCTAAGATAGCACGAACGAAATTATCATCAATTTTGTTGGCTATAAAATATGTCAACACAAGATCGAACGATTCAATCGAACCACATGAAAAGTGCGTGCGCGCTCGTTTGCATCACGAATGCCGACAACTTGTCAGCCTCTTACTTAGTGTCTACTTTGTATGGAACAGGAGAAGATTCATTCCGACCTTTTCCACCAGAACATCCCGAAGTGGTATGAATTTGACAGTTGCATTGTGGTGTGTTGGATCGGCTTTCGTTTTTTCCGCGAGTGCAATTGCAAAACACGACGGGTGCCCAAGGTCTCTTCTTTAGTAGGTGGGTGGAACAACTGCATGGAGTCAGTGTATTTTGACGTGTTTTCCTTGTCTCGAGACTCTGGGATTTGCGGAGTTCGAAGAGCGAAAATGAGACTGGCGCTCAAAACGTTCTTAGATCTTAGTTAAGACTCCGAGAATAATTGACGTGTGAAGGGAAATGTGTGCAGTTTGTAATTGCACTAAAATAAATGAGCGCTCATTTGTTTCTTTCAGATGGAATAGTAATGATGACAGTGCGGGAGCGATCGCCCAAGAAAGTGGCCCCGTTCCTTGAGGCCAAATCGTCGAGTCATCATTATTTTGATGTCAAAAGAACCATAGACACGGTCGAGGCCCAGGAGGTTGATCCATCTCCTTCAAACAATGGGAAGAACACAGACTTCAATCCGAGTTTCGAGTTTCGTGTTTGATTTCGTCTGATTCTGAATCACTTTTGGGCCGATATGCTAATGTAATAGAAAGGCAAACAGTACAGAAACTCCTGTACTTCGCGGGGAAACAAGATGGAAAACAGGGTGCTAACGTACGTGTAATACGGGTACGTACGTTGTTGCTCCATAGTTAGACTGTTTTCCTGATGAGTCCCCAGAATGGTTTGGAGCTCATAAATGGTTCTGGTTTCCTTTGCGGTTGACCAATGAAGTGATGGGCTTTTCCTGGGCTACATCTAACACGAAACTCGAGCAAAATCTATGAATTCAACTTGGTTCACTCAGATCTTGACACACAACAAGAATTGGAACGGAGAGGAATTGGTGCCTTCTCACATCGGCTGAATGCCAATTGGTGCCAAATTTTGCAGATCATCTTGATGAGCTGCACCTTGGCTCCCTTGAGACTTTGTTGCTTTTTCATTGGTGACTTGAGATCAAAGTGAGACAAAGGAAAGGGGCCTCCTGAGCCCCCACTCGAAACGTTCTTGGCCGAGACCAGCTCTATTTTTTCGTCCTTTCCCCAATTCTTTCTGGTCAAAGCACGGACACTCCACTACAAAGTTTGACATTTGATTCGCTTTCAAATTTCTTGTTCTTTTGAAGTTGACCTTTAATCTCAAGTCACGCCATGGGCTGTTTGTCTTGCCTCATCTCAGTTCTACTTCTCAATTACTGCGTTTGTCGCGTGGGTTTAATTGGTTTGTCAGATGATCGCCTAATCGAAGGCCCACTTTTGGGATGGCGAAGAGGCCTTCAAGCGATCAGCTACGGCTTGGGCCGTATCATGTATTTCACCCTGGGTTTGCATTGGGTGACCATCAAAGGCGACCAAGTAAGTTGAGCGCGGATTTTGCTGTTGTTGTATTATGTCTCAACATATCGGAGCACGTGGGGCGAATTGACATTTCTTCCCTTCCAAGGCTTCGAAATTGAAAAACTTTCCCTTGTCTGAAGTGAAGTTCTAGTACCTTGCTCCCATTGGAAGGCAATAACGCCATTGGCCAGTCTGGCGATGAACCATCTTTTTCTCACTCACAACAGACTTTCTGTTATATACCAACAAGTACTTGTCTGCTTCGATTCTCTAATATCCTTCCTTTTGAGGGGATAGTTGTTTCAGTTTTGTTCTGCTTTCAGGCCAGTCCTCGAGAGGCTCCTGTTTTGGTTGTGGCACCGCATGCCACTTTTGTGGACACCATTGCCGTGATTATGTCTGGAGCCACACCTGTGGGCAAAGACGATTTCAAAGACCTGCCCATATTGGGCGTGATCGGAAAGTTTGTTCAAATTCTCTTTGTGAAGCGAGAGAACCCCCAATCACGAAAACTTGCTTTGCAAGAGATCCGTAAACACACATTTGACATCTCGGTGAGTAGCTATTTTGAAAGTCAAATGTCGCCATTAAGGATGAAACCTTGCCCTTTCCCAATGTTCTGGTGTTTGGTTTCAATGAATAATTGAATAGTGGAGCACTGCTTCTTGTTCGTGCAGGAACTTTCAGAAGTGATAAACTGAACATGGACAATTTAAAAATGAATATTTCATCACATCAATCCTGTGTGGTAATTGAG
>NC_081443.1:3546935-3550257 GCF_007210705.1 Tigriopus californicus
ACTGAACATGGACAATTTAAAAATGAATATTTCATCACATCAATCCTGTGTGGTAATTGAGTTTCGTTGAAATGAAAAGAGCAACTGAAATAAAGCGTGAAAAGTTCCTATGCTCTAGCCGGTTGCTCGAAAATTAAATTGTAAAATTCCACAAATGTAGGATTGGCCAGAGCTGGAAGACAATTTGGCGCTGCTTGTAAAATGAGAGTGATTGAAAGACCTCAACATCGAAACCCCTTTCAAACACTAACCTTGTGGCCATGGATACTTGAAACACATCCCATATTACTACTTGTACTACACTGAACGAATATGCCATTGCAAAATGTGAAAAGGCTCCAATATTGTATGCCGGCGAACCCAATGCACAACTCCGATTTGCCTGGATATGAATAATGAAAAAATGAGTTGGTCACACACATTGCACACAGTGGGAAAAAGCCCCGGCTCTGTTGGTAGTAGCTACTCCTCTCGAGGACGGCCTCGGCCAAACCCCAAATCTCGTCCTTTTCCGATTACAGAAGTCCAAAGCAGGTGAGGTGACGTGGAGGCAGCTCCTCATTTTCCCTGAGGGAACTTGCACCAATGGAAAGGCTCTGATCTATTTCAAAGTGGGTGCCTTTCAGAATAACGTGCCCGTTCAACCGGTGATAATCCGCTATCCGAATCGACTTGACACCCTTACTTGGACTTGGGACCAAAGCTACGGGGCTCTGGGATGCCTGTGGCTCACACTCTGCCAATTCTACATCAAGACCGAGGTGAGCCAGAATCCACTCAGACGCACTTCTCGGCAAAGACAAAAGTTTCCCCATTTGAAGGATGTTTATTCCCTCGAATCACGTTGCACATGGCGGGAGAGCGAGCAGAAGACGGAGACAATTCCCAGGAAAATGAGCGTCTCTTCATCGTAGCATTAAACGAGACCTTCTTGGAGCTTAGTTAACAAACAAGGAAAAAGTGGCATATTTGAAAGATTCTCAAGCAGGAGAGCCTTCAGATTGGCAAGCATTTCAAAAACGAAAAAAAATGAATTATTTCCCATGAAGAGTCGCTTGAGCTCCCTCAGCAGAATTTACTATTAAATCCTTGTATTTCATCAGAAAGGCTGCAGTACTCTTAAATATTGAATTGAAGTATTATCACACCCTGCAAAATATAGTTTTGAAATTTGATGACAAAGAGTTAGAGCAGGTGGTTATTAATGAATTTCATAAAAACATACCCAAATGGTTATGTTCCATTGAAAGACTTTTATTTCCTGTTTTACATACCTTCAATCGAAGGCTATGCACCAACACTTTAAAAGATGAGCACTAGCCTTTCACTTTTTTGCCGAGATGAAATAACATTGCATCTAGATTATTCCAAATCCAAAGCTGATTATTGCTGCATGGAATTTATCCCCTGTTGTTTCCTTTGAAAAACGATTTCCTGTTTATTATGCTTGTAATTGGAGAGCAGCAGTCTGGCGAAAAAAAGCAGCCCTAACAACACGTTCAACCTAACGTTTTTGCACATGGCTTGAGAATCAAAAACAATTTTGTGTCAACATTTCAAAAATAGATCTGCCAAAGCAACTTTCAAGCATATGGATAGTCTACAATGAACCTACCTTTCTGAAGCCCACCGTTATTCATTTGAATTGGAAAACAAAATACAAGTTCCTATCTAAAAAAAATAATCGGATCAATCGCTGACCGAGAGTTTTGAGAGTAAATTTTGCCAATTCGACATACCTCTTCCAGATTGAGTTCTTACCCGTCCAAATTCCAGCGGGTTCCGCAGCCCAGGATCCCCGTGTATTCGCCCACAAAATCCGTCAAGTTATATCTGATGCCATGGGCATTCCGGTGATTGACCTTCGGTTGGAGGATGGCAAACTCTCAGTTGGCTCAAGAGATGTTCTTCATGTGGTGATTGAGGAAGACATCATCCTGGATCCTAGCAAACTAGGTTACAATTACGTCGATTTCACCGGGAATCTGGGATTAGGAATGTAGCTCAACTTTTACGTTATCAATATCTTGGCGTATTGAAAAATATATGTTTCTACAGTGTAAACATTCCGCGACTCATTTTTGGTTAGAAGGATATGAACGGCTTGCGGCTTATTTTAACGTCTATCTATGGGACAAAAACTACGACAGATGTAGAAAAAAATCCACAACACAGTATTTTCAAGATGACGCTCGAATCATTTGATTTAACGATGTATGTTTTTGACACATGGAGATCACTCTATGGTAGTGTTGACCAATCCCTCTGATGATTGCATCCAAATTGGTATTAAAAGATTATGCTTTGGTAACTTTTTTAAACTTTAACACTGTATTGGTACATCTAGCCATTAAGAGAGTTAACAAACTTGAAGGCTTGAGAGGTGACGACTCTCAGTTCTGTTTTCAGAGTTTGTTTGTTTTCAACTCCACAGAGTTTAGGGGCAACAGCTCATTTCTCTTATGATGAACCCATTGACATTAATGATACCAGTCAAAAAACAAACGGTTATGTAGATAAATAATCTAGAAGTTACAGATCTGGATACGTTAGGGGCAATGTTTTCTTTTTACTTTCACGTTCTCCCAGCCATGATGGTGTGCTATCTCGGTGTCTGATAAAATTCTCACAGGTTCTTGCTCTTGCTTTCTTGCACTTGCTACTTTGCTATTCTCTTCATACATTAATCTTACTTCTTTAACAACATCATTTTTTCTAAGACTCGTTAACAGAAAGTAATAGCCTTTGATTAACAGACCCGCTATCTTCTTAATGGCGAATCATATTTCAGAATGATCCTTCTTGTCAATGAGTGTGGGTAAGAGTATGTACAAGGCGTATATCATCAAAACTAAGAATCTTGCAGAATTGGACCAAACTTCAAATTTGATAAGCAAGCACAGACATTAAAAAAAGCTCTTTCAAACATTCTAATTAACCTCCTCTGACTCTCAAAACATCATCAAGTCTGCCATTAACTGAATGGCAAGATGGACGTTATGTATTATTTTGCGCTCTTCCTCACAGAAACCTGATCGGTGATGACGCTCCCAATGAGCAGTTTTAAGCTGACCTCTCGGTTGTACTCGAGTCGAGTGAATAAAGCACGGAATTATTAATGTCCTCGTCCAAGGACACTAAAGCAAGGAAACGCCACCTTTTTGTGATCACCAAACCTTTCCCGCCAAGTAAGGCCTAAACTTTTGCTGCTGAAATTTTTGAATGTCAGTTATTGGCATAATTATTGAACAAAATATGTGACTAATATCATTTTCGTAACCATTGATGGTATGTGCTTAAAACCAGGCATTCAGATAAACTT
>NC_081443.1:3551224-3555852 GCF_007210705.1 Tigriopus californicus
AGGGGATTGACATTGGAGGACGCTTTGACCTCGACCTTCCTCTCAAGAATGGGCTCAATGAAAAAGTCCATGACGTTGAGGTCTGGAGAGGAAGGGTGAAAAAAAGTTTCCCGTTAGCCTTGTGGCTTTTTGGTGACCTTTTGACCTTCACACCCTCGGGTATGAAGATGAGGGGTGGTTTGAGGCCTTGCATTTCACATCAGCCCACACCATGACAGAGGCTAGTTCCAGGCGACGAAATATCCTCCACTGGTTCGCAGAATGCTCTCCAGGTATTTGGCCATAACTTGGTCATTAATTGGGAGCATTGGAAACCACTTCGATCTTAAGAATCTCCTCATCCGACCAGATCACATGAGGATGCTTCCAAGATTTCATCCAATTGTAAGGTGTCTTTGCTATTTGCTCATTTGGAGGTTGTTCAGACTCTTCGCAAGTGAAGTTCGATTACCACGTCTTTTGGATTCTTTGGGACTGATTTCGATCACACAGAATTACGCTTGTACCAAAGGTGTTAAACAGATGTTCAATCAATCCGACACTAGTAATATTCAATGGTGGAGGCTTCAAACATATGTATTAGGCATAAAGAAGTGTACTGTTCCGCTAAATCCTGGTCGGCCTGTAATCAGCAGCGACTCTGTAAAAAAATTAAATAGATAGTAAAATAAATATCTTGAAAATTTGGCGAATTTGTCGAATTTTCAAACCATCAGAATATCTCAAAATTGGTGATTTTTATCAATTCTTTTGCAATCTGAAAATTGAATCTTTAATGTCAACATATTTCACTGACGTATTTAAGCTTGGCGCAATGGTTCTGAATTTGTTCCATTTTGATCCTTGGAGGATACAGTTTTTTGTGCACCTTTTGGTCAGAGAAATTCAGCGTTGCCTACAATACTGCCAATTTTTAGAATCCTGATCTTAACTCATGGCACGCCTTTGAAAAATAGCTAGTCTATCAATTATGCCGTGGATAACATTCTCAATAGCACTTTGCGTGTCCTCAAAAGATAAAGTAAGAGTCCAAATGGTTCATATATTTTGAAAATTTACTCTTGAGAGGAGGAAAACATCTTTTGAAAATAAAAATAAGACAATATAAACATTTTTTAGAGTAGATGAGATAGTTTTCTTTTATAAGTTAAGATATCGTAAATTATGTTATGTTGTTGCACCTTTTCGTCTGGACCGAAAAAATAATGTTTAAAAACTATCTTTCGGAGTCTCTACTAATAAGTGATTGCATTACAACTCCTTTAGTCGTCATACTAAGAAACAATGAAAATATGTGTACACAAGGCCCGGTCTTGGCCAAGCGGTTCCGCCAGAGAAAAGGGCTTTTTTGGTACATTAGTGCGTACGTCTAAAATTACAAAAGGACATAGCAGATATTTTCATGGTTTATCCGCTTGACAGTTTGACCGCTTTGACATGTGCTTCAACCGCTCAAATCTGGCGATTTCGGTTGACGGAGCACTTAATTGGTTGGGTTAAGAGGTTAAGCGGGGAACCGGATAAGCCACGAAAATATCAGCTTGTATTTTTCTCCAGGACCGCAAAACGGGCATGATTGCCTACGCAACTTGGCAATGAAAGACCATTCCAAAGGCTGAAGCCCCTGGTGGGCTTCAAAGTGCACACCAATGCCAATTCAACAGGGAAACTCCACTCCAGAGGTAGACACAGTGTGTGGGAGGACGGAAGGAGACACAATTTGCTTAGAAAAACCAAAAAGAAACGTGATATCCAGTACGTTTAGAGGAATAACCCTGAAAGTCAATTTAAGCAAAAATGGAACATTTGATTTATGATCCTGCTAAGCGGTAGAACCAGAATTGTTAAAAGCATAATAAATGATCTTAATAACTTAGCTTTTGTCAGATTTGCCTCTTGATTGTAAGATCGCAATTTGGGCGGCTTTCCATTCTTTTCTAACGTAGCAAAACGTCTTCAAATCCTAAGTCTATACTGGTTGTTGTTGTCCTTTGTTCGAAATATCGGGTACCGGATTACAAGGCATCCGAAATGTTCGTTTGACACTATCGCGGGTCTGTTATAACAGTATAACATATAACATATACGGTTCTTGTGCCTTCTTTCTGTTTTGAATGTTAGTTCCTGTTGTGTATTAGAGATGAAATCGACGACTCATATAATACCATTCGGTTCACTTTCAATAGGCCAATGTCGTTTGGCTAACCAAAGTCATATAACCCATAAATTGCATTGAATTTCAAAGAAACATGAAAAATCCATTATGGCCTCTTCACCACAAATATATATTTCATTCCCTGTAATTCTGAACATACTGACCAAAAAGAATATTAAGCGAAAAACGAAATCTATGTATTCTTTGCTATGGGACTTGTACTCGAAATATTTTCTTGTATACTGAAATGAAAATTTACAAAGAATAATGCCATTTGTTAAAACGGAACTTTGATAGCTTTTCTTCGGGTCTGAGGCTGTTTCTCTTGCGTTAAATACTCTTCCAAGTGCAATATATTCCAAACGTCCCTGAACCTTTTGAAGATGTTCAATGTTTTAGATCAGAGATTGAATTCCCTCTGAGTACAATTTCGTCGTGCCTCTTCATCCATTCAAGCAAGGGCTTCCTTTTACAATTTATATGAACCAGGGCACCGTGAATCATTTGATAAGCAATATATATACTACTGCAAAAATACCATTCTTTCTTGGCTTTCCGCAAAAACGTGCTCTTGAGTCTAATTTCACACTCCCCATTGTATTATTCACGATTTTTACGCATAACATCTTTATGAAGCTTGCTCACTTTGAAAGTGAATGTAGTCAACGGGGTTGCTGTGAATGGACTCTTTCATTGTTATACTTGTGAGGCCAAGTTCTCGCTTCTTTTGGCCACTCTGTTGTTAGCCAAGTTGTTAGGTCATAACCCTTTAGATCCGGCATCTGACAAACCCGCATGTCTAGTAAGAAGATGAATCCATTTATTTCCCCTCACTACTTTGTTCATCTTGAAAATGCTGCCTACCCGATCAAATGATGGTTTTTAGATATTTGGCTAATCCATGACGTAATGCTGCAAAATATTTCAGACACCACAGCCTTTCCTTGAGTACAAGTTTTAGCCTAAGTGTGCCGCCAGGTTAAGGCTCATATTTCATTCCTTCGTTTTGTGGATGGAGGTTATTTGGACAAATGGTCTGTGAACTACATAGAAGCTTCTTCTTCTTCCAGAAATAAGGCCAATATTTCAATTGAAAAAGCAATTCAAGAGATCTCGAGAGCGGATACCTTTGGGCTAGTCAATTGCTATATCGAGACATGTTTTACTGCCAAGATCAGTAAACAATCAGCGATGATTGTTCGTTTGAAGGTCTATTTATAACAAAACTAGCTGTCTATTTTGAGACTTACAAGCAATTCATAAGAGTTTGAAACTGAAACTTGAGAGTTTCAACGCTTAAAAACTTACGTCTTGAATACGACTCCATTCTCAACTGATTATTGGCCAAGCGAGCGAGTACAATCTGAAGAATAACAGACATTCTGTGCGGTCAGAATACGTGCTTACTGCTTCATTGAGTTCAACAACAACAGAAACAACAACAACAACATGCGGCTTTGTTCCCAGACTTGACAGCCAAACTTTGGATGAGTTCGATTGTCAAGTTACTGTTGTTTTGTGTGTAAATAACGAGTAGCCCCATCACAATTGAAATAAATAAAGTATTAAAAGAAGCAGCTTTGTGGGACGGTGAAAAAAGCACCAATTTTGCTTTGAGGAGCCAAATATTCAACTCCAACAGGAACTAGCAAAAACTGCTCCGAGAGAACATGGAACACGTGGGAACATCAAATAAAACTACCAGAAAATCACAATTTTTGTACTGTTGTACTCAGATAGCAAAAAAAGTAAAGGAAATGCACACTTCAGGAGTGTTTCCCCCTTTACTTTTGTCTCCCAAGCTTTGATCCCAAACGTACCTTCCTCAAAGAGCAAAGCTTTCTATTGGTTGTTCTTTTATCATTTTGTTTGTCAATCCTTGCCCCCATCTGTGTAGGTTTCATGCTCATATTGCAATTGTGCATTAAAACACTGATCCATTGTTCCATTGTCCATCACGCTTGTTTCAGAATTTTTAAAAGGTGCAGTGCATTCACGAGTGGTTTCCAGCGATCCAAAAGAGGATCTTCTTTAGGGCATTCTGCTCTCTGCTCTTTGTTTCTGCTCTCATTCTCGTGGCCAATGAGGCTACACCCACCGTAATCCATTGTGAGAGTCCCAAATCTATTTACTTCTTTGAGTGCATCCCTTTCCATCAAACAGAAAAGTTAGCTTTTCTCGGGTCTAATCTTGAATGCATTCCTGTCGCTCTCGATGAGCCTCGACACTTGGAACACATCGACGGACGGCTATTATGCGAGAGAGAGCTCTTGGTACGGTTTCCTGCGAATAAGCTCAACAAGATTGCCCGTATGTTCCAGTAGGATCTCGGTTTGAATTCACTCCCGCTAGCCTTCCCTCCCAATGAAGGTCCCGGCGTTCTTGGACAAGAGAGCGCACGAACGCTCTTGAAGTTGGTCCTTTGCCCATCCATCCTTCAGCTCTTCTGTTCCAATCCGACGTGTCTCTCTCT
>NC_081443.1:3555999-3556310 GCF_007210705.1 Tigriopus californicus
AGCGGTAGATCTTTTAAGCTGCAACGGGTTCAGATTCTAGATTGAACACGGATTTCAAATGCACACACAATGGAACACAATAAGCTGGAATTTGGAGGCTGCGTAGATCATTGTTGGAATTTTCGCCTTTTTTACATGATGAAATTGTTATTGAAAATGTCTTGAACACATTGAAGACGAAACCATTGCATGCGCGTATCTCTGAGAACGTACCTTTCAACTTACATGGCTCAAGTAATAACTTCTTATTCTGACGTTGCGGGAAAGATGAATTGCTCTATCTTAAAGTTGGTTGGCAAAAGGAAATTAGT
>NC_081443.1:3556343-3556709 GCF_007210705.1 Tigriopus californicus
ACTGATTGCGCAGTTTTCTTTTGTTTTCAAGGTATAATTTTGACTCGTAACTATGAAAAGCTGTTTATTGCAATGCCAATTTTCTTTGCATTCACTTTCTACAGATGAGGCTTGAAGAAAGTTAGCTTGCCTAAATTCACCTTTTTATACTAACCAGTTTGATCAGAAGAGCAAGGACCTGCCCAAGTTTCTCTTTAAATGAGATGGGATGAAAAGACAAACAAGTTATGGTGTGAGCCATGCCAAGTTTTTTTGAATCTGAAGTTGAATAAACTTCGCCTAAGGGAGGGATGGACATTGAATACCCAATTTCTTTTGATATAAGAGGTTTTAAATGTATAAACTTGATTTGAAACACCTAAAATC
>NC_081443.1:3556750-3568416 GCF_007210705.1 Tigriopus californicus
GTGGATTGGTTCAGGATTTCCGTTTTAAGGCAAGAAGAAAAGGTACATGATTATCAGTTGAGGACAGTTTTTTCAATCCAATCTAATTTACTTCCCTTGTTATAATCAAGGCTGGATTCGATTTCCTCAGCACCCCTGAAAAGGAAGTGCCTCGAACTAAATCTGATATTCAAAGCCCGATAGTTTCTTTGCATGACGTTTAGAAAAATGAGGCTTGAAGAAAGTTATCTTGTCTAAATTCACCTTTTTATACTAACCAGTTTGATCAGAAAAGCCAGGACTTTCTCAAGTTTCTCTTTAAATGAGATGGGATGAAAAGACAAACAATTTATGGTGTGAGCCATACCAAGTTTTTTTTTTTAATCTGAACTTGAATAAACTTCACCTAAGGGAGGGATGGACATTGAATACCCAATCTATTTTGATATAAGAGGTTTTAAATGTATAAACTTGATTTGAAGCAATTAAAATCCAAGTTTTGATTGATTGAAATCTACTTTGTCTTCACTAGTGACTTGACCTTGACACTTTCTTCTTAGCCGCTTGTGAACATGAAGCCACGTGTGTAACCACTACTGATGTGACCAATCTCAAACTTTCAAACCAGTGCTGCCAAGTTTGATCCAAGCTGGATATTTGTAGGTCAAGGGAACGTACAATTTCTGACCGGTTTGAAAGTTTGAGGCGCAGGCAGATTGTCACATCGGTAGTAACCACCACTATGTAACTGTTGTGGTTAGTAGTGATGTGTTTCGAACAGGAATGCCACCTTTTTATCTTCAAGGACCTCGGTTAGCCCTGCCATCACGAGCGAAATAGGATGCACAAAAACAAACTCAAAACCGCTCAGCAGAGTGACAATACGTGACCCTACCTTCCTTGGTCTCGGAACCAGGGCTGCTATAAAACTCTTTCTTGATCTTGGGTCTTCATTCCTGTACCCTTTTTGTTTCGAATTGGGAGCCCTAACAGAGGTTCTTCAAGCTAAATAGCTGATTTTCCGGTTCGAAACCCATCACTAGTGATTAGTTTCTTTGCATCGTTGAGTAAATATTCTGTACTGGACCAGTCGATTCTCGACAGTAATTTGATTATGGGAGAATTGGAGAATCTGGGTGGAGTTTTAGTCTGTTACCATTGCTACCCCAAGCCCCCCGCCATCCATAAGCCATGTGACTGAAAGAAATTTAAAAGAAAAATGCCGTGGCGCTCTAATTTTGGGTATGTTGAGGGATAATTTTGACAAATATCACGACAAGCTTGCTGTGGTTTCCCATGGAATTTTCAATAATCGAGTGAAGTTGCGTTAAAAAACTCAAGAAACGTTAACTTTTGGTGCAATTCTGTCACTGTACCAATTTTTCGGCTTAATACCAGAGTACTCTTTGCTTTGACAAGCCGGAAAATTGAAATCAATGGCAAATTTAAAACATGCATGGTGCAGGTTGGCTGGGCGTTATGTTATGTCTCTAGCTCTGCTCCACAGAATGCTGTCAGCTGCTTGTTTTCCCTTCCTTTCCTAGGGGGAAAAGTTTTGAAAAAGAAAGCTAAGGAGTGTGGCATCATAAACAGGGTATTAATCAAACAACAGGAATTGAACTTATCCAATTCCAAAAGCATCCGCCTGTTCCATTAGCTTATTGTACCTTACACTTTTCAATTTGACATTGAGCTACTCATTTAAAGCTTGTTCAAATGTAACCGGATCAAATCATGGTCACGCTTGAACGCGAGAGTTGTTCTTTTGAGCAGGCTTAAAACATATTTTTCATTTTGACAAATGCAACCCGGCTAGCGATAAATCAAGAATTGCCAAAAAGCAGAAGCGGTAGATCTTTTAAGCTGCAACGGGTTCAGATTCTAGATTGAACACGGATTTCAAATGCACACACAATGGAACACAATAAGCTGGAATTTGGAGGCTGCGTAGATCATTGTTGGAATTTTCGCCTTTTTTACATGATGAAATTGTTATTGAAAATGTCTTGAACACATTGAAGACGAAACCATTGCATGCGCGTATCTCTGAGAACGTACCTTTCAACTTACATGGCTCAAGTAATAACTTCTTATTCTGACGTTGCGGGAAAGATGAATTGCTCTATCTTAAAGTTGGTTGGCAAAAGGAAATTAGTCCTGAACGGAAATCTCGGTTGATCTCTCTGTCTGACTATATAGATCTTGACGTAATGCTTCACATTCTTTTCCATTCCAAGGGTGTTTCACGGTGATACATCTGTCGAAAACCACCGAATCCAGAAATTCAGTGACAATTTGGACACTTTTACCCTAGTTAGCTTTAAAAAGATGGAGGGAGTTTGCTTGACTTGACACAAATTTCTTCCTGATCCCAAGATTTCTTCCAATCAAATATTCTTGGCTAGGAATCTGGGCTGGGCAAACAGGAAAAGGTGCCGCACAAATTTTCTTCAACTCCGATTAGATTCAACAAGGATGGTTTAGAAAAGATCACGGAAAACAGATTCCTCGAGTCAATCGGTTGATCCGAAGTTTTCCCCAAAAGGACACAATCCCTAGT
This sequence comes from Tigriopus californicus, assembly GCF_007210705.1. Taxonomy (NCBI): domain Eukaryota; kingdom Metazoa; phylum Arthropoda; class Copepoda; order Harpacticoida; family Harpacticidae; genus Tigriopus; species Tigriopus californicus. The sequence goes on from NC_081443.1 coordinate 3,559,290, forward strand.
AGAGATATTGAAGTGCTGGGATCAAACTGTTATTCTCAGAGCTTCATCGATCCAGCGCTTTCGACATAAAAGCCTATCCAATATTTGCGCTCAATAACCCGTCCCAAAGACTTGATTCGAAGACCATAAAGCGACCGTTTTCCTTGTTGAATTGACTTGTACGCCCGAAAATGCAGAGATGCAAGTTTCTCGGGAAGGGATTAAAACGTTCTGTTATTGATTTTGAGCTTAATTCGCTTTGGGATAATCCTTACCGTCAAATTTGAAGCCAACAGGTAATCCAATGAATGATTATGTGCCGCAGAATAGCTTTTGTCATCGTGGCTGCTCCAATTAAAGCTTGAGGACAGCTCGAGCGTTTTGAGAGATTCCTAAATCAATAACTGATCCAGAAAAGACTAGTCTCAACTTTATTTATAGGTCTACCAATATTATGCCGTAGATTGGTTGTCATGGCCAAGATACACTAAGCAACTATTTGGTGACCGTATTGGGGGTTCCCCGTTCTTAGATTCTAGATGAAACTAGATATTTCGTTATGGATGAGAAAAGGTTTGCTACAGTTTAACACTTATGAAACACCTGCACTAATAGATCAAACTGACTCTCAACAAATATCTCTCACATACGAAGGAAGTTGGCTAATATAAGGAAAGGATGTATTAGAGCATGAAGAAAATATTCTAGTTGACAGATAAATCTTCATTCCACCCTAAACAGTTGCCACGTTAGATTGAGGACATAAAAAAGGAATACTCATCAAAAGTAGTTTATTAAAACTACTATATAACTACACCACATTTGTTAACTACTTCACAAGATTACGTTTTATTTCCATTATTGAGATAACTAAGGGAAATTGTGAGCCTTAACTTTTTTAAAAAAACACAACAAAATATCTGCCACAACAGTTCAGTTGAGAGAACAGAGATACTTCTGGGACAAGTTCACAAACAAGTAGTTATCGAGGTAGCCAAATGCTGATGGAAAGAGGCAAACTTGATTGATTGACAATTTGACTACTCTCTTTTTCTTCAGTCTTGAAAACTTTTAAACACAAAAAAGCAAAAAAGGAAAAAAAACGGACAGGTTTCCTAGACATAAATTTTTAAAGAGGAACCATAGATGAAAACAATCTAGGTATTGCAGCCCCTCCTCATATAATTCGTTTTGCTGTTGGTCTAACTGCAAATGAATGAGCAATTGGGAACGCCCAAATCAACTTCATTAAACAGAACATTAAACAGAAGGTATGGGAGGGTTATAAAGGTAAAATGAAATAATTTGCAAATCAGTTATCAATCTTTAGTCAAAGTAACTCAAATCGAAATATCCTTGTGTCAAAGAAGCCTGGGATTCAAAATGGCGTTTCATTTGAGACCATTAAAAAAAGAGACCATTTTCCTGGTGAGGTACTAGCGTGCTCACACCTTTTCAAGAGAAGGCATGCAATTTCCCAACGTATCTCTAATGTAAAATTAACCTTGTCTGGATCTCTAGTCGACTACAATGACTCTTTAAGGAATAATAAATTGCCCTGACTATAGTATAAAAGATTTTCCTTGATGCTCAAATAGACAATACAACAACTTGAAGTCTATGATACTTTTCTTGTTTTATATCTTCGGATAAGTATCTTCGCGGTTGGTTATTATGGAAGGGTAGTTGAATAACATGCATTCTGGAGATGTTTTGGGTTTGTCGAATACTTGTTAGGATCAGAAAGATTACCGCTCACTAATCAGTCATGGACCAATCAGCTACTTCAGTCTTCACACTATTCATTTCATATTTAACTGATAAATTATTACCTGACATGAGCTCTTATTTTGACTACTGAGAAGGCTCAAAATTCAATTCCAACCACTGCCCTTGAAACTGATATCGAAGCAAGTTCCGAGAAACTCAAGAAGTGCAACCTTTTTATGAACCTCCCTCCTATTGTTAAAGCATTAATTGTATTGCAGTCGATGGATGAAGAATAACATTATTCTTGGTGAAATTTTCATCAAATGTTTTGAAAGACGAGCTTTAGAATTTAAACACTTATAAGAAGTGCACCTTCCTCAAGCTTGATTTTATCAGCCCACTTTGATTATTTCAGCCGAATGTACCGAATTAGGTTCCATCGCAGGATGTCAATTCAAGGAAACATTTCGAGATTATTCTCACTTTCATTACAGTCAGAAGTCAGCGTTGGACCCAGAAAGTACTTGAAGTTGGAAGGTCTAGAATTTTTTATTTCCGAAATGAGATTTATTGGATAGTCTCTGAAGTTGATGGTTTCTCAAATGCTGGGAGTTGTTAGGGAGTGTCCGTGATACTTCAAGAATGCGAAAATCAAGAATAAAATGAAGTCTCTCTGATCTACTTTAAAATTCACTATTTAGACTAATCTTTCTTCTAAGAGCTTCACGTCCCTGGAAAGGTATCTTCTATCTGTTTTAGGATTATCTAAAAGAATCTCGTAACCAGTGAGTTTTGGCGGACAAGGTTATGCCTGTTATCACGCACAAAAATACATTCATTAAATTCATATAGATAACCTTCTGAAAAAATAATGAAGCGCCCAAATATTTGCGCATCCGCTCATGTACAGTATTCCATCCTCACGTTAAAAACATGTAGCCAATTTGAGCCTCATTCGTCAATCTGCTTTGCGACATCTTTAAGTTCAATAGCAGGGCAAGAATAAGACTGAGCTCAACTTTTGCAAATGTACAATCAATCCCTTTCGTTCGTTCGACCTTTGATAAGGAAAAACCCAGACATTTAGTACTTCCCAAGACTCTACCTATATTTTGTTATATGGTGTCTCTCTCATACGCTAAAGGAACTATAATCTTAAACAGAGCTGTCGGTCGGCCTGAAAAATGGTTTGATATGGATGCCATTTTCAATTCGCCTGGTAAAATTGATGCATTTGTCTTAGGCATTCAAACATAACTTTGAGACCAACTTCTTGAACGGAATCGCAACGAATTTGATACTAAACGGCTTCTCTTTTTGAACCTTGGAGCATTCTAGTTCCGTAAAGTCGCATATTCAAGAATATCCGTAACGACGTAATTGTCAATTTGAAGCATGATTTTCGTGTTTTTTCTTCTTCGAAAAACTAATTTCCTTGTGTCTCTAGCTCTGTCACAGCCCTTGGGGTCAATGAAGCGTCTTTGAGAGGCATAATTGAATAACAAGTCTGTCGGCCTTTGAAGGTCGCTGGGAAATTCGAGAGAGAACGAGGGAATCGCAAAATTCTTTTCTTAGCCCACAATTCAGAATTCAAGGGCCTCAAATGCATGCAATAAACGGATGTTCAACGGAGTTGACCTCCTGTTTCCATTAGATATTTGATTGCTCCCATCCATTCAAGACCGAACATCCGCGTGTTTAGGAGAAAGAATGTGAGCTTGACCGACATTGCTCCATCAAAGCTGGAATTAGACTTACAATGCTACTAATTTCAATAGGACGATAAATCCCAAAGATCAACATTTTTGTCACTTACAAAGCATATTGCCAAGAGCTTGTCTGGCCAACAAGCCAACGATATTTGAATGGTTGTGCAGCAGATATAGTAGCAATGACATTGTGCCACGATTTTCCATTGCTGTATGGATGGCAGTGGAAAAGCATTTTTTCGACCCTCCTTATTGTCACTGGGCATGTAATTCCCAACACTTCGAGATGAAAGATTTATCCTTCTTGCTTGACTTGGTATTCTTATGATAGATGATTCATTAACGAATTAGAGTTGTCAGATCTGGCTAACCCTTGAATTATCGGATTGGTTTTGGAGTTCCGGTTAAAAAATTGTCCAATTCTGGCTTAGAAGATGCAGTCGAATCAAGGTCTACAACATATGTATTCCTTACAAATATTAGACGGAAACTAATCGAAAAATAAAGGTGCACTCACCTGGATTACGAAGGCTTGAAGGTGTTCTCAAAATGCATTGGAAACAGTCGCCCGGTATCGTTCTGATTGCTCGAATTGCTGTTGCAATTAATTACCCTTTTAGTATTGCAATTGCTAGTGTTATCAATTACTTTGCGAATGTGTGCTATCTTAATTTCATATTCGGTCCCAAGGATAAAACCAACGATTACAACATTCAAGGCCAGAAATTTGAGCCTCTCATTGTTAAACCTCCATAACATGATTTGCTTTAGGGAACTTCTGAGTTACTGAGAGTTGTGGTATGAGAGTGATAACGTGGTTTTGGTCAAGCATGTTATTTTGGCTTAAGAAATTTGGCACATTCTTTGGGAAATGGTTCCTGACCGGGGTGGTTTCTCTTGAGCCATGTTTTATGGTCCAGATCAGCTTGTTTTCACCGCGGAAAGCCCGGCGAAAGTTCCGCGACAAAATGGGTTAGAACAAACAAGCATGTCATCCTTGATCCCACCGAGTAAAAAACGGTTGTTTGAAAGTTGACGCATGATCCATCTTCATTGACGTCAGATCAAACGCTCCCACACTTCCCCCACTTCAATCTTGAGAAGTTAGTACAGTTTCTCTGGTTTCAGGCTCAACATCCACCCGTAAACCCAACCAAAACCACCCACCCAATCACCAGTCAGCCCTTTTGATTGGTCTCCAAGTCAGAGGAAGGCGTGGAAGAAAGTATCTGATGGCTTCCCGCACCATGAGTTCCCCTCCGGAAGTCAACTCCAAGGCCACAAAGGACTCGGAGCACATTTTTAGTGTGGAAACGCCAGGGTTGAAACAAAGTGAGGCAGTGTGTCTCCTGAAAAACACGGAAAGTTTTAAGAGTAGCACTCAACAGAAAAAAGGTAAGTTCGACAGAATCCAAGATCGACATTTTTCCAACCGATTTGGTTTGGATAGATTGGACCAAGATCATGCGGATTATTTTGCCAACCAGTAGGAAGATAAGGTGTGGGTTTGCCTTTTCCCAAGTGCCCTTCTTTAGAGAAAGATGATTAGAAACAATGTTTTCACTTGGAAAAGAGATTTCGAAAAGAAGAAAACTTCAAAGGGAAATTTGTTGGCATTTGAACTTGTTTGAAATTTGCAAAGAAAACAATGAAATACAAAAATGGGGCTTGGTGCAAGATGAACTAAGCATCTTCCCAACTTTAGCTAACATTTTAGGGCATGATATTTAATGGGGAAAATGTGAGCCTTCGAAATGAGCGCAAAAATATATTAACTCCGGTCTTTTCACTTGGTACCAAAAGCCAAAACTATCAGTAACCCATTTATGATTCCGATTTTCTTCGGTGCAACAAATCATACTTTTTATGGGTTGGCATAACCCTCTAATCGAAGTAAAATTGCTCATCAAGTCAGTCTATGGTCCTATTGGGAGATTATTCATAGTTGATTGGGCCAATTTTAGTGTCTGAAGGTCGACATTCAATGGATTTGTACTTTTGCTGTCGGGACTAGATGACTTACACAAAGTAAATTTGGAAAAAGGCAAGCGACAAAAGTTGAAAGAGTTTTATGTGTGCTAGAGTTGAGCTATTGAGTTCCAAATACCCAAGTAAATTGGCTGACTGCTGACAAATTTGAAGAAAAGGGCTTCGTTTTTTTTCACATGAAAAAGAAGCTTCATCGATTTCTTAATCCCATCTGGTTAATTTCTCTAGCTCTTTTGAGTTCGCCCTGGTAGAAGGGCCATTCGAATCGGTCTTTATCTGTATCTCGGAAACTTTCCTTATCCATCAGGTTCCCAGTCGTTTAATGGATCCTTCTCCAGTCTGAAGAGGCTCTTCAGTGGAGACGATAAACTCCGTGGGTCCAATCGCGATCCTCCCAAACAAATCTGTCCAAGCATTGACATCATCCAATCGCCTTCAGATCCGATTCCTAAATTGAAACGCGCACCCTGTCTGCCTTATAAGGCTAAGATTCGAGTGCAAGCTATCATCTTACTCGTCCTTTTAGGAATCCCGGGTAAGTGAGCTTTCCTGAACAACATTGATCCTTCATTACAAGTTATTCAAGGCTGGATGTGACGAGACGGATGGCCGGAAACTAATAACGAGTTGATTGCCAAATTGTTAGCTTAGAGCTAGAAGAGGAAAACGGATTAGAGCCATGGACCACCTCAATGTCTTAGTGGTTCTGAGAGAAGCTAACCTACATACAAAACATATTTACATACTTGCACGAGTCTTGATTTCATACGTAGTGCTCAAAGAAGGTACAAAACCAATGTGATTTTAAAAGCGTTCATGAGTGTCTTTCGCTCTCAATGTTTAGTGGATAATGGTTGCTGCACAGCCACTGAAGAGTTAGTTGAAATTGAATGCTTCAAAAATCCTTTTGTTCTTTGGGGAATGAAAAGAACGAGCTGAAATCTTATTTGAAATGCGAAAGCAATTTGATATAACTAAAGACAACCACGAACATACATACACTAAGTGACAATAAATGGTTTCAATCCTTTCAATAACGTTCTGATGAATACGAATAAATATCGGGGGAGTTTGTCTCTTGAAAGTGCTTCATAACCTTCTGGTACCCCAAAACCCAACCACAAACCTGAGAAAAGTTGACCATGAAGTGAAGTACCGAGAGAAGCAAAAGGGTTTCTCTCAACTTGTACGAAAAGTAATAGGGATTTGGGTCTATCCACGGACTTCTAGAAATATGGACTGCGAACGAGCTTCCCGGCAAATCGGCCTGCTCTTGGTCATAGCCACTCTGACTCTAAAGTAAAAAAATAAGAAACGTAGATCTCTTCAATTAACGGTAGGTCAATTTTATATCATTTACATGCAAAGCCGATCGTTTCAAAGTTTCAAAAGCTTTTAGCTTATGTAGGTGACCAAGAGCAGGCGGAAAATTCAAATTTTATGTAGTGTTTACTACATAACTTTGAACATGTCTCCTGAGTTCCCTAAGCATAGGTTTGGGCTCAAACTTGGCTGAGTTCATCTATTCAAAAAAATCTTTTGGTCGTATGAAGTGCTTATTTGGAATAAGATGAGCGGTTTAGGAGATAGGATATTTTTGCTTCCGTTTGCAGTCCATATCTCTAAAAGTCCGTGGTCTATCCTACTCAACCACGGGGGATACAAAGAAACCTGAAAGTGCAACAGCATAATCGTCTTAAGCAGCGACCCTACCGACGTGCTCAAACTTGAACAGAATTGAAACCATCATACGTTCATGGTCCCGTCATGTATGCTTTTCACCCGAGTTTATTGAGATTATTATTGTGCATATTTGAATCTTGCAGGAAATGCCATCACCATTTTCCTGATTTGTATGCCACCTTCGTCGAGTACAATACTAGTACAAGAATGGGATTCCGCTTTGAATGGAAACCATTTCAACCAATCCGATACGAACGTTACCGAACGCCTGTCAAATATTGAGGTAAGGAAGAATGGAACTGAAAATTCCACGCTGAAATCTCAAATGAGTTTCTTTTAGGGAACGGACCTTAGTTGCTCGTTTCATTTTTGCCGTAGTTTCAATAAGCAATGATTGACTGAAATTCACCGAGCAAAATGACAATTCAGATGCCAAGCAATCTAAGACCATAAGGTTACTGTTTTCAATCGAAGACAATCTTAAGCCGTAATTTGTATGCTTGAAATAAGTTGATCTGCACAGGCTAAACAACTTGCGGCAGATTGAGAAAACAACAAGTGAGGCCCTTAAATGAACAAGTTTGTTAAGAGAACATCCAGACATCTGCTAATAAAAAGGTCGAAATTTGCACTAAGTAAAGATAGATATTATACGCAAGATTCGTTGCTAAACATTCGACCTTTTGGTTAATACAGGCTACAATACGTACATATCGTGGGTGCACCCGAAGTTACAACAAAATGTATTTCAACTTACTAGATCTAACTTGAAGTCAAATGTATTTTATTCTTCCTTGCCACTACTGAGAATGGGATCACTGGGAGCTCGAGATGAAAAAACGTTCATTTCATATTTATCTTTAAATCAGTATGACATCTTATCCCCCGACGAATTAGAGTTGACGATCTGGTTGGTTAGTGAATATAGGTTGATCGGGAATTTTGATTAAAAAATTGTGCAAGCCAGATTTAAACGATGATACTGGACCAACGTCTACATGTTCCTGATCAAAAATAATCTTCTAATGCAACTATTTCGAAGCAAGTTTGCGAATAAATAACAAAGATAATTCTTTTGCCCAGGATGAATATCAATTTTGAGTTTAGCTGGGAGAGCTTAATTTATCCGTTATTGCTTCGCTTAAATATATGCGTGTTTACAGTGCTTCGTAATTACAAAATTCATGCCTAGTCACATTAATAGCCAGAGTGACAGAAGTGTGCCCGAGACAAATAAATGACACGGCTATGCTTATTGGCAAATGTCAGTACCACTCAATCCACCACGTGTTGAACTCGCTTTTTCAAGATACAAAGGCCACGCACGGAGTAGTTCATGCTACATCGTTGAATTAAAAATGACGTCAAAACAGTTTTGGATTAAGACTTTGCGTCTTTGGAAAAGCAGCACAGCAGCGTGTTTGCGAATGTCAGAGATTTTTTTTTGCAAAAATGCGAAGCGAGACGTAATTGGTAAGCGTGCAGTTCCCCCCCCACCACGAAAGAATGCAAACCCCTCCCTTCCTTTTGGTCTTTGTTATCGGCAGTAACAAACTTTTGAGTACTTCATACAGTGTTGCACTGCCATAAGCGAAGTATGCATAACAAGGATAAGGATTTGGTCCGAAGGGCTTAAAGAGATGGCCGATATGGCTTCAATTCCTGCTTTGCTGTCTAGGCACTACAAGGATATTTGGCATCCTTGATCCCCTGTCTTAATCTTGAGCTCAATTTCAGAATTGCATGGAGGACGACGACGACGACGACGATGATCGCTGTTCAAGGGTGCTCAATGAGACCTCCACAATCAATGCCAATACCAGCCAAGTCTCGTCCGATGTCTATTGTTACGAGCCTTTCGACGAAGATTTCTGGCCCAATGTGGACGGGAACAAGTATTGGATCCAGGGCTGGTGTCTGCTTATCGTGGCTTGTATTGGCTCCATTGGGAACATTCTGACCATTGTGGTGCTGAAGAATTTCGACAACAAATCCAGCTTCAATTCCCTATTGATTGGACTCATGTCGTTGGACTCAGTTTTGCTTCTCTTTGCCAT
>NC_081443.1:3568452-3590498 GCF_007210705.1 Tigriopus californicus
GCTTCAATTCCCTATTGATTGGACTCATGTCGTTGGACTCAGTTTTGCTTCTCTTTGCCATATACGATTGGTCTTTGTTGGATGGTTTCGGCCGAAAGGAGCCAGAATGGCATATCTATCTGTTCCCTTACCTCATTCACCCACTTAAGAGCATGACTGGAACAGCTTGCGTTTACATGGTTGTCGCAGTTGCAGCGGAAAGGTGAGCAGATTTCCATCGCTAGAAATAGCTAATCATCTGCATATGTGCCTATATACTCGTACAAGGCCTGGCGCTAGGACTGTCATTGCCGCCTAATTTGTTTTGACAATAGAAGTCATGTCACAATCAAGAAGGGCGAGAATCAATTTTCTCGTGGCCAAATGTCAATCCCAAATTCGAGATTACGTTTCTTAACCGTGCGGAAATGTAATTATGTATGGTAGGCATTATCCCTCTTGTAAATGCAAAGTCAACATAATTCAGTATGTGATGCATGCCTGGGCCTTCTATTTGCTCTTGGATGGCACTTAAAGGGCAAAGACAAAGTTTGCGTGAATAAAAAATGCCGAATCATCCTTGCTGGGTGGGCAAATAGTTGAGCAAATAGGTGGGCCTTTACTAATTGAGGCCTTCCTTTCCGATGTATGTATATTTGCAAGTGTATTGGCGTGCCGATTCTAATAGAACATCACGTAACTTGGCGTATATAGCGATGTACACAATGATCTGCTAATGCCCATAGCGGAAATTCGTATCATTTAGGACAAAAATAGGCACTTTTGAAGGGGGTGAAAACTCACCTTTAGGTCCTAAGAACCATTTCCACGGGATTGGAATTTCCCTCCCGCAGAATGCTGCACCTTCCAAGTTGCCTTGTTCTTTTTACCATGGCAGTGACTGCATTCTAATAAGGGAACACATTTTTATCCGTGGTGTCTGTCCATCCAGAAAAGTCAACAGTTGTCAGCTGTCAGGTTCCTAAAAGTTAGGCAACTTTTTGCGAGTTGCTCGAGCCATAACTTGAAGACAAGGTCATATATATAGTATATGTTTTGGCTTGGAAAGTGGGGGCGAGGCCATGGATCATGTCGTCCGTCGTCCTGTTGCCTCTGAGGTTGTTGAATGCATTTGAGCTGGTGCTAGCTCAGGGTCTACTGATGTGCAAGCTCAGGTCGGGAAACTTTTCCTTGGCCTTCCCAAATGACGTGTAATGCATGTTTCAAGGAAAAGAGTAGGGTACTGCAAAATCCCGGAGAGATCTTAGGTTCCTTTGGAATGGCACCCGTTTTCGAGAAAGAAGCTACTGTTTTTGGTTTGATAAGAGCACTCAAGGAGGGATAAAAAGCGTCTTGATTAATGGTGTGGAAAGCCGCCTAATGAAAAGACTAAAGATTCGCTTTAGATTGGGACCAAGCAATTGGAAAAAAGAGGAATCCAGCTCTATCAGAACATACATTCTTTCCACTTTGGTTTCAAAAACCACTTTTCTCGGCTCTGTAATAAAATATCCCTCGCTTTGGAAATAAATGGATTCTCCCCTTAATTTCTCTCAAACCATTTGCGAAGATGAAGAAAAGGAGATCGAAGTGTTCCAAGATGATGAAGAAGGAGAGGGAGAGAGCGAAAGAGGAACAAGAACTACTTACTACCTTGGCCAAGGTGCCACTTCTGTCTCATATATCTTAAACAGACCGCCATCTCCTTCTCCACTTTAATCTCCACTTTGGCAATTGTTCCATTCTAAAACCAGGGGAAAGCACAAACCCCAAATCCCCCCCCCCTTCCCCCAATAGTAATTGTCCTCGTTCCAAAATATTCGCCTCACCGCCCATCTCGCTTGCGTGTGACTGGGATTATCTGTTATGTTCCAGATATCACGCCATCTGTCATCCACTGAAGTACAAGCCCAGCCCATGTACTTACATCATCATGGTGCTGTTGATCGCGTTCTTGGTGAATGTCTCGAAATTCTTCGAATTCAAATTGGCCACGTCGGAAAAGGAAAACTCCACCGAGCTCGTCTACACCACCACCGAGCTCAATGAGCAGGCCTCCTACGTGGTTTTCAGCAGCTATCACGAGTGTCTCATCGGCGAGGTGCTCCCACTGTTGGCCCTTTGCATCCTCAACTTTCAGATCAGTATAAAGATTTGGAACTCGGGAAAGATGAACCACCGGTGAGTTCAGCCAACTTGGATTCATTTCCAATTCATTCTTGTTCGACATGGAGAAAGGTTGTGTTCACGTCAAAAAAAAGACGTTATGGTCCTTTGAAAACACACTGCACGCTATAGTAGTCTGTACATGTGTGAAAACTTAAACAGAATTGAAGATTGACCGAAGTTTCGAGTTTTGCATTATGAAGTCCGATGGATCGTGTTTTTCTGAAAAATTGAAAGTCTTTCGTCTTTCAAAGTTTCGGTTAGAACACAGATTACAGTGTGCGTTGTCACTTTGTTGTTCCATTTGGAGCCTACAAAAGAGCGGACAGAGACTGTGTGATAAAGGGAATTCTTTCGAAAGGATTAGGTAGAATAACAGAAAGCTACTATGAAGGCTGAAACACAAATCAAATAGCAATCATTTTCCGCACAAAAGGGCTCCTAGACACAGATGTCAAGTATTTTGAAAGCTCTCTCTGTCTGCTAAATAAATTCCTTGCTTCTGAACGGTACTATCATTTAAAACATTTGTATTACAGTTCGTATCTGTTAACACTTTAATGCTCATCATTCATGTAAATAGAGTTCGTAAAACCAGTTAAGAATCCTTCGTATGGCATTGTAGAAGAGAAGGGCTGATGGTCATTTATGAAAATGTTGACTTATTCCTTGTTAATAGCAATGCTGAATTCAATGGGAAAATGGACTTCCCATGTTACTTACCCTTTGACTCGACCAAGCAGAAAGCAATGCGAAACCCGAAATTTGACGGATGTTGGCATTGAGAGGCCAAATATTTGCGACCATATTTGTCGTGACTTCCATGTATTGTATGTAGTGGATGATTTAGGGATGAAAATGTGAAGTACTACTTCTCCCCGACTCATGTAGTGAGGTACAAATTGGAGTGAATAATTGGCCTTTAGTACTTTTGGGGGGCAGAAAACAACGATGAAGAGCAACGTTTGGGAATGCGCTTGGGCAAAATACCAAATTGGGAACACTTTAATAAAAGGATCAAATAGAATTCGACGAATGAACAAGCTAAACGAGCGAGTCTCCTATATGTAAGAGAGGAGAAAAGATATCTGCCGACTATTGAACCCTTTGAATTTGAATCAAAATCGGATGAAGAAGGAAACAGAAATAAATTGGGATTGTTGTTTAGCCATGAATGATATATCGATTGCTTTTGCGCTGAGGAGCACGTCAATATGTCTGAAATTCGAGCGATTCAAGGAATGGAACACAAGTTACGTTAGACAGACCTCGAGGATCCAAAGCCAGATTAAGAGAGCCAAAAGAGAGGCCTCAAATAGCCATCCTTGTCAAGTTGAATTGTTCTGACAAGTTCGATAGTTACCGTGAAAGAAAAAGTGCACCTGGCATCGCTAATTGAAAACTGTCTCGAAAAGTCTCGCCAAGTTTTTATCTGTCAGAACGAAAAAAAGCTGATATTCATGCCAGATATTAAAGATCCGCGTCTCCCCGCCCCTCGTTTCCAGTCATCTCGGTCCCACCAAGTCGGATTTCCACACCGAGGACGAGGTCATTTCTAACTACAACTCGCCCAGCCTTCATTCATCCACCAAGAGGCCGAATGGACGCCAGGTGATACTGGAGACCTCATTTCGTGCCAATGGTGGTCAAAGGGTGGATCTTCATCGCTCTCAGTCAACTTTTCTGACACCCCGCCAATCTCGAACTTGTCGAGGAGCCACTCCAGTCACTTGTAGTCATTCAACAAGACCCTTAGCGGGACTTGAGGACAGTGTCTCGGAACATCAGACCAATGCCAATGGACAAGCAGTTCCGGCTAATTCCAATCCCAATCCCAATCCCATGGCGATCACCGGATCCCACTTGACCTCGATCTCGTTGCACTCGTCGTGTTTGTTTAAAAGGAAATCGATCAAGTCATCCGAGAAGCGATTTCAAAATCGGCGAGAAAAATCCATCGGCATTTTGGTTTGCATCATAACCATCTTCTTCGCCTGTCATCTTTTTCAAGTTGGCATCCAGATCTTTCAAATTTGCCTGCCCGGCCACGGTTTGAAGGACTACTATAAGGAATGTGAGCAACAAAAGCGGTCCCACGTCCCAGCCATCATTTACACCTTGGGTAAGCTCAATAGCAAAACCATTTAACTTTGATGGGATGTACTTAAGACTTTGTATTGCTAAGATTTCGGACAAAATGAGGTCATCTCTTTTTACTAGTCACCTGGCCAAACGTTCCCAGACACTCCTTGTTCGTAAAAATAGCATTTAGATATTCATAAGCCTTTTCTTCATTTGTTCTCTGGATCAGGGTGGAACATGTAGGATCATTTAGATTGATATGATGTGTCTCATCTGAGTTACTCAATCCTGATAGAAATGGCCCATATTTGACGAGGCAACAAATTGTTTGCATTTTGTTCCAATTTTCTCGTCCAAACATAACGAGGTCCCATTAAATGCTTCCCTTTAGGCGTCAATACTTAAGAGAATGGTGACAACATGAAAACATGAACCTTTTCACATCATTGATGTACCTTCTAACCCTTACTTTGATCTTGACGCAGACTTGTTATTCAATATTTATTTTTGGTGCATTGGAGAGCCAGGCATAGGGCTCGCTGATATTCTTTTAGCATATGCCTACTTACAATTTATAATTGAGACACGTTTCCTTTTCCAACCATAACAATATGGAATTTCCCGTCTCTTTTCATTGATGGTTGTAAGTTCCTTTTATTGTTCCATTGCTCCCGGACTCATCAAGAGTATTTGACGACAAAAGAACAGCTTCTGAAATGGTTGGGTGTTCTAAAATCAGGTACCGTGAAGGTTATCTAACAACAAACCCAAAGAATACCAAAACACACCTCAAAGGCCGTCTCGAGAACAAAGGCCGGGTTCTTTTTGCAAACAGGAGAGCTTGTTTTCACCATACACCATTTGTACTGAATTGGATGAAGATATACATATGACGTAACCGATAGGTGCAATTCAATTTAAATCGAAATGAATAGATGGAAGCATTGTTTTTTCGTGGATCATCATAAAGTTGCAACGAATTGTTATTGAATTATCAGTCTCTTATTTAATCCCAAATATTTCTACACACAGTTGATCAATAGAGTAAGCATACTTCGATCATTTTTACTATAAATTTATTTTGCCTTCATACCTGTAACAAAAAGACTGTCATTTGGTCATTTCGTTCTGGCCAGATGGGTTCTTCTCGAAAATAATATGTCAACTTTGAAGAGCTCTGATTTGTGACGTTAACTTGCCGGCGAATCCTGTGCCTTGAATATGTCAAATTCATTGGCAAACATCGCGTTTGTCATCCGATAAAGTTTAGAAATATTGGAAAGATTCCCAAGCCATCGCACGCTTTCTTGGTGCGTTTGTGACCAATCAATCTAGACGATTTATTAATAACAAACGAATGTTTGGATTATGGAACAGACGAACACATTTCAAAATTCGAGATACCTCACTGACTCTATTCCTTGTGTACCTTTTAAAGACTAGAAGCATTTGGTCTGATGGGCCAGAATTCAATTAACAAATTAGTCATTGGATTGCCAGCAAATTCCCGAAACTTCTCTATCAAGACATTTGGTCCAAATTCTAAGATTGGTTGTATCGAAAATACACGTCAAATTCCAGCTGTCGGCGGTGCATCAATTTCATATTTTGAGCTGATTCCAAAAAATGATTACTCATTTCAGGCTTCACCAACCGTTTGCTTTTGGTGGTGAATTCATCCGTGAATTTCTTGATCTATTGCATTATGGCCAAGCGATTTCGATCCGCTCTGGTCAAATTGCTTCATTCCATGAGGAAGAGGCTATTCCGTGGAAATTGCGAATTCGTCTGAGACTCTTCTCGACGGCGAATTCTGGGATCGGGTGACACGCGACACGACACAATCAGACTCATCTCGTTGCCCCCACTTGGTCGGTCAAATATCTTCTTGAGAAATACTCTTGATAGATCTCTGCGTTGTCTGGCTTTTACGTCGCCTCTGGAAGATCTATGGTTCAAGTATTCATGAGATATTTAAAAAAAAAACTGTACTTTAGCTCCATGTACACGTCTGAACGATTTCATTTAAAAAACGTGTTCCATGTTCTCACGTGCCTTGCCGCAAGTTCCTTTCTCTCGTCAAGTTACTCGTTTCCCACTGAGGTACTTTCTTTGTCCTGTATATGATATTAGCATTACTCATGTTGGGTCTTTCAAAGGCCTCGCCAGCCTTTACATGGTCTCTTTGAACATGTTTAACTTGATCTTTAACATGGTGTAATAAAATACCTCGTTAAAACATTCTTCCTGCTGCTTGTATTACTCGACGGGTTGATGTCGAACAAAAACTGCCGTGAAATGAAACAATATATAATTTGATTCTTTGAATATGCTTTGGTTAAGTTGCTCGTTTGCACTCCACTTCGAAGTAACAAATATTATTTTAGCATCTACTACTAAAAAAAACACCTCATTATTGAAGGTAAGAGATGCAACCCACACAGAAAACGAGTTAATCCTAACTAACGTATGCCTCAAAAATACAATTTCTAATCATAATTCTCTTCGGTTTTGAATGGTGTGTCTGCTATTTTGAGAAGGAAGTTTGAATAAGGGATGAAATTTTTAATTGAAAGTACTTTGGTTGAATAAGCCATGTCTGTCTTGTTCATATCGTACCTACTAGTAACAATGATGGCTTGGTTGGTTATTATCGTTCCCAAACTCATCTCATGAAATGCTCTGAAAATGGAAGAATTGGTATCGAGAATCCGATTGCACTTCAAGTTTGAAGAAGATGGACTTGAAATCTTGTTCTCAAGAATGGTATTCGCCTTTGCATTGCCTTGACAACTGCGCTCCCAATTGGTCATAGAACCGAAAATTCGAAGGACATTTCTAGTTATGAAGCTGGGCGGCAAATCCTAGAACGATGCAGTCAAGTAAAATGGAATGAGTCTTGACAAGGCCGAAGCATAATAACCAACTGTTCATGAAGAAGTGATTGCTATTCAGGGCATGATCCTACTCGAATTTCAGAGGGACATTGTTTGTTCCGAACAGAACGATCATTCACAGAAAGGTTTGACATCCAAAGAACTGGTTTCCACTCATGATTAGACCTCTTCGATTGAACGAATGAAGCAATTCAAACAGCGGGTTTGCAACAACCACGCCCTGTAAAAAAACAACAAGACAATAGAGAGCGCTTTGAAGTTTGTCTTTTATGAATGCATTTCCTTTCGAATCAGTGTGGAGATCTCCATTTCCCAAGGTTTGTTAGTGTAAAGTTTGATACGAAATGACATAGAATATATCACAGATTATCCTCATGTAAGAAAAGCACACGGCGAATGTTAACGTCATTGAGCAGAGGGATTTCAAACCTGTCAAGGGGTACAACTTTTATCGTTTGACCATGCTCATAAGTCAACAACAACGGCATGTTATGGCAACATGGCAACAAAAAAAACAATTTTCTTAATTTTGATACAGAACTAAAAATCATTACAGCACGTCACTAAATTTAAGTGGAATATATTCGGAAATAAATATACTCTTCATGCCATTTTTACGCGTTGGAGAACAATTTTACTTAAAAGTAAAATCTATAAAATGACTGAGAATTTCACCCAAAATACAAAATCGCATTATTAATGAAAGAGTAAAATCAACCATAGCACAGATGAGCGATGAAAAGCTACTTGCATTCAATAATAGCTTTGAATATCTATTTAAAATAGAAATATTTCATAATGTAACGTCCTTTCCTTTTTCATAATTTCTATGGCCGTTAATCGATTCACAAAAAAAGAATGCTGAAAACACCGATTATGAAAATTGCAAGGAGCTGAAATTCAGAATTTATTTTGTGAAACTTACACTAAATGTGAAGTTCCTGTCCCTTGATAACACGTCAATAATTAAGGGCACCTGATGTAAATATATTTGCTTATTTTATGAACTATGTAACCCTCGGTCTTTTCCACAATTGGTCCAAAATAAGTTAAAAATTGACGCTATTGAGAGCTGTAAATGATGAAGCGTTATATCCGACCATGATTTTCTTCATGATTTCGATACGGAGGTGATGTGATAAACTATAATTGCTTTAATACTTTAATGCAACTTCCACACAATTGTCGCTGAAATTATGTCTAGGGATTGCCGGGTCACCTTTCCTTCGCCCCTAGTTGTTAAAACTTGATTTTCATCTGTTACGTAGTTGGTGCTTCCGACGGCGTGAGGTAGCGCAATGCAAGTGTCTTCCAATAAAAGGTTCCGGTGAGGATGAAATAATCCTCTATGTAGAGGTCAGTTAGAAAAGAGAAGAATTACGCCTATGTCCTTCATCGTTAATTGGCTTCAATTGTACAGTAGGTTGTTGCGTAAGCCATGAACTTCTAGAGATGTGGACTGCAAATGGAAGTAATAATTTGTTATGACCTAAACCGTTCACTTTATTCCAAATAAGCACTTGATACGGCTGCAAGATCTTGTCGAATAGATGAATTGGTCAAATTTGAGCCCAAAACTATGCTTAGGGAACTCAGAAAATAAGTCCAAAGGTATGTTGTAAACACAACATAAAATTCGAATTCTGGACCTTCTTTTGATCAACCACATAAGGTTTTGACAGTACAACAGTATATATTTCTAGAAGCTCGTGTGTAAGCTAACCCGTACCTTTGGACACACTTACTAATCTTGGCCTTCAATGTATTTGGAAGTAAGCACGACTAGAACCTGAAAGACTAAAGGATGTCTCCTTCGAAGGGGCAAATAATTCACATTCGGTCAATTAGGAGTGTAATCATTTCCGAAATAAATAAAAATTACAAGTAGTGTTCCCCAAATAGCTGAGCTTTCAAGAAAAGCTTTTCAGCCCTAAAAAAAAAACAATTGTGTCCTTCTTTGAATTGCCCACAGGGCTCGGCCTGGCTTATTCTTTGAGAAATGGAGCCGTATCCAATTCGACGAAAGCACCTGCACCATGGTAGATTTACAACTGTCGTAATGTCACAGGATTTATTGCAAATAACTTCTCCCACACGTGGAAATGAAAATGGCCAAACCAGCTGTCACAAGGGGCCGCCTGTCCTCAAAATGTTGGAAAGACGAATCATCTTGCAACCAATACAGAATTGAGCACTTTTTGAGGCATGTCAGTACAGTGCTGTCAATCTATCTCCGACCTTCTTTATTCCCTTTTTAATACTGTCAAGTTCAAGAGATATGCGGATAAAAACTTCAATGAACGAACCAATGTGCCAACATATTCATTATCTTTTTTTGGTTTGGTTTTCGTGGGCTTTTCTATCCACTACAAGGAATGTAATCCCTAGTACTATTAAAATGAAAGGTCATATTTCGACTCTTCTTTACCTTTTATACTTTAGGTGACGTTTAGTTTACCAAAGAATTTGAGTTGGCAGACCGAGTTAGTCCTTGAATGTAGGACTGATCTGGCATGCTAGTCCAAGTCCGACTTGAAAAAAGGCTACTGGATTAACAATAACAATGCCTACATAATCCTTACGAATATTTGAGGGAAGTAAATTGAACATTGAAGAAGCCCGAGAAAGAAGAGAGGTGGACTTCATTGTTCTAACTGGTTTGGATTCTCGAGGGCTTGAAGGTGCTCGCAAAGTGCTCATTAAGCCTCTACGGTCGCTACTATTGACCCAAAAATCTGGATTATAGATAGATCTGAAACTAATGCCAATCTGGCTCTTAAAATGACCAAACTATTTGCCAATCACTTTAGGCACGCCCTAAGATTA
Organism: Tigriopus californicus; assembly: GCF_007210705.1. Classification (NCBI taxonomy): domain Eukaryota; kingdom Metazoa; phylum Arthropoda; class Copepoda; order Harpacticoida; family Harpacticidae; genus Tigriopus; species Tigriopus californicus. The sequence goes on from NC_081443.1 coordinate 3,578,403, forward strand.
ATCAAGTGCTTTCAAAGCACTTCCAAAAAGAGCAACCGTGCGTTAAATGGAATTTTTTCATGGGAATCAATTTTTGATAAGATAAGCATTTTTGTCTACCTTTTCCTTGAATTGGGGAAATGGCTACTGTAGATTAGCAAGCCAATATACCCATTAACCGCAACATCTTCTTTTTTGCAAGTAACACCTTTAACATTACCAAATTTTGTCGCGAGTAAGACATTTTGCCAATGCAAAATCTAGACTTGGTGCTCTGGAAAAATGATCAATGTCAGAAGAAGGACAACCGTTGTGCCCAAAAAATCAAGCCGATGTCATGAGACCATTATCTTCTTCAGATCCAAGTTTAGTATATGAAAAGGCATCTTTTTTCTTGAAACGAATAAAGGAGCAAACTTACGAGAAACAAAGAGCATTACTTTGTTCCCAAAGCAGCATACGTTAATTTTCTTGCATCTATTATGTTTCACAGAAATGAATTTCCATTTGGCAATGGTGAGTCCATTTTTTTGAGGAAAACCGAGTTGCCCATACAACAACTACGGCTTTTCTTTAGGCACTCATTTGGGCAGACAGCAGGCAGACCCCTACTATTAAGAAGGCTCAATTGCCAAAGTTGAATGAACCACGGAAAAATTGTCTGCCGTCGTCATATTCAGTGCGCAATTCAGGGGAACTTCGTAGGCAACCAAACGATGGGCCATTTTTGTTTAAATCATGTTAATTGGTTTAGTTCTGTTGGTTTCACCAAATAGCTTCTCGATCCTACTTTCTGGTGGTCCGCAGTTTTGTGAAATATTCTTGGCTTCCCATTTGTGAGAGTTTTGAAAATGAACTTAATTTCATTTTATATCCTTGCAGTTACTTACATAACGTAATGTAATGATTCGCTTCAACAGGATCTTGTCCATTAGTCCTACAGAATTGCAAAATCAAATCGCTGCCGTTCGAGGCAAAGCAACACAAAGTCCCATATTTTTGCTAATGAACTTTTGGCTTTACTTTTAAACTGAATTGACATTAGCTGCAGACAATGCCCTCCGTGCTCTGTTTCTGAGCGCTTTTTTGGGTCTCTTGTTTCGTAAGAAAGGCATCATCCTGTTCAAAATCGGATCTCGTTTGAGTCCAGGCACATTCTTCAAATGGTTTCGGTATGTCTGTAGCCCATGGCCCAAGATGGGTGTGTTTCTGACTCTCTGCAGTACGTTCAGAGCTATGCTCTATACTTATTCACAACTTCTACCACTGTACTACTACACCAACAACTCCTACTCTACGATCGAGAGGACTACTTCTTGTGGATACTAACTGTTCGTACAGTACAGTACGTATTAGCTCACGCCTCGAAAAACCTTCACGTTCCCAAACCGGGTTCGCTCAGTTCATTTGAGAGAAGATTGCGTAACAAATGAACCAAACCAACGAACCAACGAATGAACGAATGAAACGCTATCTATTTCAACCGGGGGGGTGTCAGGGGTTTGAGGACCAAGTTGACAAAACCAAGGAGGTGGAGGCCGACAACCACGACGACGAGTTGCTTTGATTAGATCAATGAAGTCATTTCAATCCATATTGGAGTTGGGGATGAGGAAGGAGTTGGTGGTGAGCCAAAGCAGATTAATTTCAGGATGCAAGCTCACAATAGCGAATGGGATTGGATGGAGAACGAGTTTCGAATAGCAGACTATGCATTTATGCCTTTTGATCTGAATATACGGGTGGGGGTTTCCTTTATTAATTGCAATTGACGATACAAATATGATGATACATCTGGTAAGAGTTTCGTCAGAAATATATTTCGCACTAATCTTTCACGTCACTGACGGCAGAAACGACCACACTACACGTGTAGGCTAATTTTGGGCAACATGAATAAATTTAGAGTGCTTAGCAATCATGCTTGATCATTTCTAAAAATATATTTAGCAAGATATGCCATGAATAGATTCACTCGGGACGTCGGTCACGTACAACAACGCTTGATCCTTATTTTTATCTAAGGGACGGAAAATCTGTTCGGATGGCAATTCCCCTTGCGATATTGGCTACCCGCTCAAGAGAAATTTGTTAAGTAACTTTGGTTTGGTTTCGTTTCATGATTGATTTATGGGTTTGCCAAATCAACCTCAACCGTTCTACGTGTTCAGAGTGACCTGTGCGCCTTTCCAATCCAACATATTCAAAAGACCGTGAGGTGCGAGCATCCTTCAAGCCAAGTGCTCCGACCAATGTCAGGTTAGAGCTGAGTTGAAGGAAAAATATCGACTGGAGGGCGACCCTGACCGAACAAACGGGTGAGGATGGGGCCAAGTTTTTTGGTTCGGTTTGGTCAAGTTGACTCGGATTTCAACTTTCGGGGCGATCAAGGTGTCTGGTCAGGGAAGCGCCTATAAAAGGGGCAAGGGCAAGAATTTTTGTCGTACTTGAATTCAGTTCGTTCAGCAGTAACACAGAGCTCGATCTTCCACATTATTTCAAAATGAAGACCCTGGTAAGTCATTGGGTGCCTTCAGGAGAAGCCTATCAGAAATTTATTAGCTATAAAATATGTTCTTTATTGATTTCAGTTGGTGTTTACTGCTGCCTTGGTTGGCACCCTTGCTCAAGAGCAAATGATGGTGGCTAAGAAGGAGATGATTGTGGAAAAAGAAATGAAGGAAATGGAGCCCACACCAATTGGATACAAATCCTTGAATTTGCCTTATGGCGCCTGGCCTTTGGCCTACAACCAATTGCCTTTGGCTTACAACAACCTTCCTTATGCTTATAACACCCTTCCCTATGCTTACAACACCCTCCCCATCCAACCCGTGGAGACCAAGTTTGTTCCCGAGGAGTTTGACGTTGAGGTGAAGACCTATGAGCTCGAGAAGGTCGAGACCGGTTGCAAAAACATCTTCGGTTTGGACGTGCCTTGTGCCAAGAAGGAGAAGCGATCTGCTGACGAGGATATGACCGTTGTCGAGGTCGCCCCTGAGGCTGAGACCGCCGAGGTTGAGGCTGAAGCCGAGGCTAAGCCCGCTGTCTACGCTGCCAATACTCTTCCTTTGACCTACAACACCCTGCCTGTGGCCTTCAACACCTACAACACTCTGCCTTTGGCCTACAACAACTTGCCTTTGGCTTACAACACTCTTCCTGTGGCCTACAATACTCTGCCCTTGGCTTACAAGACCCTGGAGCCCAAGACCCAAGAGGTGAAGGTGCCCACCCCTGTTTTCAAGACCGTTGTCGAGAAGATCCCCGTCGGACCTTCATGCCAAAACGAATGGGGTCTCTTGGTTCCTTGCGCCTAAACCATGGCCGTAAAGAACGATGGGTATTAAAAACAAAAAGATTTACAACGAAAATAAAAATCTCAGACAACAGATATATTCTTTCTCACTCATTCTTGACGTCAAAATGAGACATCTTTTATTCCTTTAATATAACTTTTTTGCGCTGAAAGCTATTTTGACACTAGACTTAAGATTACATCCTTAAACTAGATCCATAAAAATAAAGATTCGAATTTGGTGAAGTAGCTTGGCCAGAAAAGGTTCAACCCAACCCTTGGACCCAAAATAAATATAAAATGAAACCATCCCAATTGCATTCCCTTTGCACCATCGTAAGTGAACTTGAAAGAGCAGAAACACGGAAGGTGTTTAATGACAATTTTGTAGCTAAGATTTCCTACTAGAGCTGTGCATCGGATCCGACAGGGCCTCCAAATCCAATGTGCAAAAAATCGCTCAGTCCAGTCTAACTCTGACAAAATCTGCTCAAGTTGGATTTGATTCAATGTTGAATCAAGGCCTCCATTGAGGATGATCAATTGAAAAAGGAGAGTAGGGTGGTCCAGGGGGTCAGGTCGAATCCGAAGGCCTTTTTCTCTTACACAAACTATAAGTCTTTGACTAAGTAGATCATGGCTTTTTGTTGAACAGGCTTCATGACATTTCGGATCTAAGGCAGATTTTTCGATTGGGTAAGAAGCTTCATTTATGATGAGAAGCAAATAGCTTAAAATGAAGGGTCCCTTAGTAACAAATATGATGCCAAGTCAGGTGGTCCCAAGGTCTCCATTTTGAGGCCTCTCCTTTTCATACCATTCATTTTTCCACTTCAAAAGCTTAATATTACGCCGATGATGTTATGCTGATGATACTAAATTCGTTTACGTTAGGAATGGTCAAAGCTCCGGTAGTTTGTCAGCACGTTTACGTAAATCAAATCTACGATCGCAAATAGTTGAACGGAACGAAATTTCCTTCAGTGACCTTGTAGTTGAACATTCCACTCGGAGATAACGGGTGTCATGATTTTGAGCATATTGCTAACTCTGTTCAAGTAGATTTTTCAGCCATTTTCATTGATTGTATTTATTTGAACCTCTTAATCGGTATTCGTAGAGGAGGTATGGCGAGGAATGCTCGAATAATGGGAAGAACACTACACATTTGCAAGGCATGAGTCCCATTAAAATTCATCTCTCGTTTCAATCATTGCGACTTGTGAATCATGTTTGTTGTTTCCGCCGTAGCATACTTCCACCAGGTTCGAAGCAAATTTGACATTGAGAGCTTCATATGATTGTTCGGCATGTAAGGATGTAAGGACACGGCCATCTTCTCCTTTAGATTTATGAATGGGATCAGATAGTCGAGTATTATACGAACTTTTGCATCAGTGTCATTGTAGATGTTCTCCGTGCCTTCATGAAATGTTTCAGACACTTTGTCATGGCAATGATGTTGGCACTTGATTGAGAAAATTGGCGATTGAGAGTGCGTAACGGCTCATAAGTAAAGGACTTTCCTCCACCGACAGGCCGTCATCAATGATGTTGTCTACATAGAAGAGGTGCGCTCTCAAAAGGCCAAAAGTTTCTGGAAGCTTTTGTCCCTCATTTCTTCAAATGCTATCCTTCTAAATCTTTCTCTTTTGAGGTGCAATTTCATAGCCTGGAAATGGGGCGAAGAATGGCTTTACAACTGGAGTTACCAAAGCGGTCAACTTATTCGAACATAATGAGCACAAATCATTCGCAGTCTCACGTCTGATGGAATGTATCTTTCGACAAAAACTCTTGGACGCATCCTTCGTAGAAAGGGCTGGCCTTCGCATTGGTTTTGTCCGTCCGTCTGTGAAGAGCCCATTTCTTCAAAGCATTCAAATAGGTTTATATTGCGTTCAATTGGTTTTAGAAAGTTAGGAATTGACGTTTTTTTGCACTTAATAGCTCGGTGTCCAAAAGTAGTTGGGCCTTCTTATAAAGAAGTTCCAATTTGAACAGGGATGCCATATTCTACGATTTTCTGCACGCCATGGTATTGAATCTTATCTGTTTTTTTCTTTCTCAATTATGGAGTGGACAAGATCAAACTCGAAAAAGTTGGACATTTGCGTTTCTTTTGGCTCATATGTGCGCGAGGTTGCAGTTGAAAAAAAATTGACGGTTGAATCTTGAACCTTGACGTCTTTCAGGAAGTATAAATTCATGCAAAACTTCAATTCTTTAAAAAATCATTTGATGGGAATCAGGAGCAGTTGAGAAATCATTCAAAAAGATAAAAAGGGTCCATATCAATTTTTTTGGTCAATTTGATGGTCACAAGTGTCAAACATGGGCCTTAGATACATCCGGCTAACTGAAAATGGCTATCCAGGAGATGGAAGGGTTGTCTTGGATCATCGCTTGAACATGGTCTCTTAATTGATCGCTATTTTTGTGTTATCAACTGTAATCTTGAGTCCACCCGGGCCCAACTAATGGCTTCCTCAGTCCTTTTTTACTTGTTAAAAAAGACTTTTAAAATATAGGAAATCTCAGAATGATCTATTCTTGTTCTTGAATCCAAATCACAATTGCATACTTCTACTATTTTGGTTAATCAAACTCAGGTTTATCCATCGTTGCACGACATTAAGTGTAGTGTTCTTATTACTTATTGCTATCCTCATGCTAGATTACGACAACTTCTTGGTTTTTTGTTCTTTGAACGCCGAGTTCAATGCCTGATGAAAAAGTTGGGTATTTTCCGATCTGCGCAATAATTGCGCTTACGAAAATCACCACAACCATCACACATAACTTTTGCGTGGAAATCCGCGAGGTGAAATTCTGTGGGAATTTCTGTGGAAAGAAAAAACAAGGCCTCTTTTCGGTTTCGCACAGTTAACTAATGCTGACGATTTCCCAAATCTTGGTAATACTCCAAATATGTGAGATTTTGAGGGTCGGATTAGGAAAAGAAAATTGGAATTGGGAATCCTTAAATCGACTGAGAGACAGAGAACTTTTGGATAAGGGTCTCAGTATCATGTAGGTAAGGTCTGATTTCATCATTGTTCGCTTTTCATGTTGCTCCACCCATTGGATTGGCGCGTTTTAGACAATGCGCTTTAATCGCTCATTTAAGGTAGGACATGATCAAATGTGGGTCCCTTGATCTCTGGTCTGACCGATGGTATCAAACATCTCATGGATGGTTTAAACAAGTCATATTTGGGAGGTCACTCGTACTTCAGGGCTTACGTATTCCTTGTTAAAAGATTAAATTACAATCGAGATCGCTTATACCTTAAAGAAAGTGTTCCCCTATTATCATATATTACACAATGTAGCAGTTTTACTTACTAACATACGTAGAAATTATCTTTCAGCAAGAAAAGCGGCTTTCGAGCTTTTGGTTCTTGCATTTAAGTTGTTTACTGTGTCACTTGATTCCTCCAAAAACCACGGAGAGGTTTGCGTGTTGTTTTGTTCCTTAAAATTTTGCTTTTGGTTCCCTTAAATTGAAAACATAATTCCGTTGTAGGTAATTTCGTTGTAATGAAAAAGATTTAATGACCTCCCGCCAAACAGTGGTGACGCCATCCTACATACTTTTCGCTCTCAAATCTCTGAATTGACTCACAACGTAAAACTCAAGAGTATTTGAATAACTGACTACGCCCATTCTTTAAAAACAAAAGAGATCGTCTCTTCTAGCAATAGCCAACGATGCTTGATTGAGACTGAAAGAAAGTAAACTTCAGTGTAAGTACCTAAACGTGACCAGGGTGCAACTGCACCTGCCAAACAGACCGATGGCGCCGCTGAACAAATGGGTGAAGATTGGGCCAGTTTTTGGATTGGTTCGGTGCTGTCGGCTTAGGTATCAACTTTGGAGATTGCCTGGTAAGAGGATCGCATATAAAAGGGCCGAGGACTCGAACCGTAGTCGTACTTGAATTCAGTTCGTTCAGTAGTAACGCAGAGCTCGATCTTCCACATTATTTCAAAATGAAGACCCTGGTGAGTCTTTTTCAAAGTTCTATAGGGGAGCTCATTAATAGAATTGGAATCCCTAACATATTCATCATCGCATTTTCAGTTGGTGTTTACTGCTGCCTTGGTTGGCACCCTTGCTCAAGAGCAAATGATGGTGGCTGAGAAGGAGATGAGTGTGGAAAAAGAAATGAAGGAAATGGAGCCCACACCAATTGGATACAAATCCTTGAATTTGCCTTATGGCGCCTGGCCTTTGGCTTACAACCAATTGCCTTTGGCCTACAACCAATTGCCTTTGGCTTACAACAACCTTCCTTATGCTTATAACACCCTTCCCTATGCTTACAACACCCTCCCCATCCAACCNCTACACGTGTAGGCTAATTTTGGGCAACATGAATAAATTTAGAGTGCTTAGCAATCATGCTTGATCATTTCTAAAAATATATTTAGCAAGATATGCCATGAATAGATTCACTCGGGACGTCGGTCACGTACAACAACGCTTGATCCTTATTTTTATCTAAGGGACGGAAAATCTGTTCGGATGGCAATTCCCCTTGCGATATTGGCTACCCGCTCAAGAGAAATTTGTTAAGTAACTTTGGTTTGGTTTCGTTTCATGATTGATTTATGGGTTTGCCAAATCAACCTCAACCGTTCTACGTGTTCAGAGTGACCTGTGCGCCTTTCCAATCCAACATATTCAAAAGACCGTGAGGTGCGAGCATCCTTCAAGCCAAGTGCTCCGACCAATGTCAGGTTAGAGCTGAGTTGAAGGAAAAATATCGACTGGAGGGCGACCCTGACCGAACAAACGGGTGAGGATGGGGCCAAGTTTTTTGGTTCGGTTTGGTCAAGTTGACTCGGATTTCAACTTTCGGGGCGATCAAGGTGTCTGGTCAGGGAAGCGCCTATAAAAGGGGCAAGGGCAAGAATTTTTGTCGTACTTGAATTCAGTTCGTTCAGCAGTAACACAGAGCTCGATCTTCCACATTATTTCAAAATGAAGACCCTGGTAAGTCATTGGGTGCCTTCAGGAGAAGCCTATCAGAAATTTATTAGCTATAAAATATGTTCTTTATTGATTTCAGTTGGTGTTTGCTGCTGCTTTGGTTGGCACCCTTGCTCAAGAGCAAATGATGGTGGCTAAGAAGGAGATGATTGTGGAAAAAGAAATGAAGGAAATGGAGCCCACACCAATTGGATACAAATCCTTGAATTTGCCTTATGGCGCCTGGCCTTTGGCCTACAACCAATTGCCTTTGGCTTACAACAACCTTCCTTATGCTTATAACACCCTTCCCTATGCTTACAACACCCTCCCCATCCAACCCGTGGAGACCAAGTTTGTTCCCGAGGAGTTTGACGTTGAGGTGAAGACCTATGAGCTCGAGAAGGTCGAGACCGGTTGCAAAAACATCTTCGGTTTGGACGTGCCTTGTGCCAAGAAGGAGAAGCGATCTGCTGACGAGGATATGACCGTTGTCGAGGTCGCCCCTGAGGCTGAGACCTCCGAGGTTGAGGCTGAAGCCGAGGCTAAGCCCGCTGTCTACGCTGCCAATACTCTTCCTTTGACCTACAACACCCTGCCTGTGGCCTTCAACACCTACAACACTCTGCCTTTGGCCTACAACAACTTGCCTTTGGCTTACAACACTCTTCCTGTGGCCTACAATACTCTGCCCTTGGCTTACAAGACCCTGGAGCCCAAGACCCAAGAGGTGAAGGTGCCCACCCCTGTTTTCAAGACCGTTGTCGAGAAGATCCCCGTCGGACCTTCATGCCAAAACGAATGGGGTCTCTTGGTTCCTTGCGCCTAAACCATGGCCGTAAAGAACGATGGGTATTAAAAACAAAGTGATATAAAACGAAAATAAAAATCTCAGACAACTAATATTCATGGAACGTTTTCTTTAAGATCCGACAGCTTCCAATCGTCTTTGTGGCAAAAACTGTTTTTCTTATTTTGAATTTGAAAAATTGAAAATACATTTTCAAAATTGCATTCTAATGGTGCTAAAGGATCTTAAGTGTTTTGCTAGCGTCTACAAAATGTTCTCTAACGTAGGATCAAATTTACTTTAAAACAATTTACGAGGTTTGCAAATGAACTTTTCCTTCCATGTCTCGCCTAGAAACAAGGGAATTAAACGTCCAAGTTCCTTATATGGGCAAGCCTGTGTTCATTCTCGAAGGTGAGGTTAATCGTCTAATGCAAGGCAGCAATTTTTGCTGCTTTTAACTTGTGACAATGAAGAGCTTCCTCTAAAACATAACTTTCAAGATGCATTGTAATTTTTTTCCCATCAATGATCTTACTAAGAGACAGACGATAATAATCCTGTTTACCGCTTGAATGAACCAATGAACATCTGGGTCGGTGGGAATAATGATCTCAAGCAACTGCGCTAAAACTGAAAAGTCGGTTAAGCCATGGTGATTTACAATCAATTCTGGGAAATATGAAAGTTAATGAACGTATTACGAAATTTAAAAAATAGACATTGCAGCTCTTCAAGGTGGTCTGATGAGGTCTGACGATTTGTAAGGGCTGCTTAACACCAGGATGGAAAAGCGAGATTGAATCCGGTTTGAGGATTCAAGTAGGACTATTGCTAGGGCGAGTCCTGCAGAGAACTCGATTCTTTCATTGTACTCAAGTCGAACAAAAAGACTCGTACACCACAAATAGGATTCAATCTCGGTTTTCCATCCAAGTGTAAAGACGCCCTGCCCTTACTTACTTATTCCGCAAAGGAAGACAAGTTGTATCATAAACATTCTTCCGACCTATATGATTGTGCCCTGAACCTAGAAGAAGACGCCGATTATAATTTGTCCAGTTTAATGTATTCAGTGTGAATACATAAATTCCGTGTACTCAAGATGCTGTGAAGTTCCATGAGTATATCCACTTGAAAGTGGGTAAACCTCCTCAAACATGAGTTTGGATTAATTGATCGTTGATAACTCCCACTAGTGGTTAAGAAGTCCGCAAAAAAGCTTTCTTCCAAATGCAATAGGATAGTTTTGAATGTCATTATATGCTCAAGAATATCTCAACAACCATGAGATCTGACCTACTTTTCAGATGCACGGAGGAAACTGACTTAATAAAACCAATACATTTGGTCGCTCATGCATCGAACATTGTGCTAAGATCTGAGCAATAATCGATAGCTTACTAGTATCTAGAGGAGAGTGACAATATTGCAGTTTTTGGTTTGGGTAGATAGTAGATACAAAAATATTGGGTTGGAAAAGAATCGTTCAAAGCTAATGGAAGTAAATACTCAAATCGAACCAAATGACCCATCTATGCCGGTTAATCTCAGCTTAGGCAAATGATCACAAAAGGTAGGGCTTTCAGGGCCACTTTTGATGCTTTCGGAAAATTATCCTCCAAAGGCAATGGTTTGCTTGATTATGCTGTTCTGAAGGTTTTGATGAAGGACAACTGAAAAAAAAAACTGATTTCAAGTTATGACTGACAAGGACGACTTCACCACTGGACAGGGACGGGGTGGGGAAAAATGAGTGATTCCAACTCCAATCAATCAAATACATTTCTCTTTACATGAGTTGACTCAATCATAGCCTCAAAAAGCAATGTTCAGTTTTGATCTCAATCGAACGTCTGTCAAAATTTATGAGCATTTAAAACTCGGACCAGGGAGAGCGCAAATTGAATGAGCTAGCACCACGTTGGTAAGATCTTACCAACGTGGTGCTAAGCAAGTCATTTTCTGCTGACGTTGTACTGAGTTTCAGGACCTCATTGCTTTTGACGCAGACGTTCGATTGAGGTCAAGCTTTCTGAGCTAATTAAAGTCCAACTTGTGAAAAGGAAAATGCATTCGGTTCATCTGGATAAAAGTCACGTTTCCCCACCCTACCGTCTCTGTCTAGTGATGACGTCGTCCTTGGACTGACCCAGTTTTTCAGCAACGGACGGGTAACAATAGCCTACAATGTTTTGTAAGCCTGAAAAGAGCAATGGAAAAAGTCCATATACGAAAATATCGTGTGAGCACAGCCTCGAGGGCAGAGCCAAAGCCATGGGTATGTTGGAGGTCGGCAAGAGGCCCAGGGGGGTGATTGAGACTTTCCGTGTCCATGCTCGAACCATTCATAGGTGGAGGACTATTGTAAATGCTTGAACTGCGAATCCTTAGAGAACAAACCTGCCCAAGGACAAAAATCTTGGACTCACCGAGTTTCTAAGATCGTGATTGCGAAGTCTTTTAATACGGGAGGCTTGCTAAAACGTTCACTGCTGTCGGTTATCTTGTCTCTCATACATCAGCAGGAATCCACATTTGAAAAAAGTCTTCATGTCCGTCCCTTCAAGCCTTAGAAAGTCCCTAAATTTGCACCCACACAAGTTCCATTGAAGGAGGTGGTGTGAAGACCGTAAAACTTGGAGCATTACCATTGCCCAATGGAATACATGTCATTTTTTCAAAAGAAAGCCGCTTTAAACTCTTCGCTGTCCCAAATCATCAAAATTTTCGGGTTTAGGCCACTAACTTGGGGGATGTTGCCGCCACTCCAAGAATAAAATGAGCTGCCAGGCTAGATCTAACGAAACTGCATATTGCACCCTTTAAAAACACCACAACTTCTCATGACTAAATGGAAGAGATCCTGGGAAAAACTTCTCCATTCATTCAAATACAACCGGACTGTTTTGCGGGTCTTATCACTAACAAACTGTGTCAGCTTAACCACCCTAAGTGGTGTCAAAAGCTTCTCAAGTTCGGCCTTGAGAAGTACAATAGGAAGAAGGGATGTTCAAAGGTAGATTGTCCTTTTTCACCCGTACATGTGCC